>NW_009629371.1:40251-63633 GCF_000690535.1 Cariama cristata
TGAAAGAGAGGCAGCGAAGGGTCATTCTGGAGAGCGTTTTGCTCGCGTTAGGATTAAACTGCACTTAGGAAGCTCTGCAGAAGCCAGCGTCTTTGCAATTTGCTTTGTGCTACAGTTACTATGTTTCTTGACCTTTCAGTGGATGGGACTTTAAGATCTGGAAATAAGGGAAAAGGGAATTAATTGCAGGGGAGTCTAGCCTCTCTTTTTTAATACTTACCACTGTTTCTGTTCTATTTTTTGTTTCCAGTTACAAGAAAACACATGAGACCTTGAGCCATGCAGGACAAAAAGCAACAGCAGCTATCAGCAATGTAGGAACTGCTATCAGCAAGAAGTTCGGCGATATGAGGTATAGGGATCTGCTGCTTCTCTGGTCTTATTTTGAGGACAAAAAGTATAAGTTGTCTGTCAGATCTTCTTTTCCTTCTACATTAGTGTTTTAAAGGTTCAAGTAGTTTGTAGTCAGAGTATTTTATAACATTGATGGTTTCAACCAAAAAGAAAGGGTAACAATGAAGATAGAATTCTTATTTGAGTCCTGGTTTAAAAAAAAAAAAAACCAAACAAAGAACAACCCAAAACGAACCAACCAAAAAAAAAAAACGAAAACAAAAACAAAAAAACAAGTAAAATGGAACAAAAAATTGCTGTTAGATCTTTATTAACCCTATTTTATTCATACATAGATTCTGGAGACCAACATCGTCTGAAGAAAACAAGCCTGCCTTGGAGCTGCTTGTGGAAAGATAAATCAAAAAAATATTTCAGTCTACTTTTTATCAGCTTTTTCAAGACATACAAAGGCAAAATTTTGTTTTGCAGTTGTATGTATAAAAAGATACGATGAAAGTAACAGGAGTTGAGGTTAGGAGAAGAACTTGTAATTTAAGTGCAACTTAAATGCCAGGTTTTATATGTTGATGTATCTTTAAAAATGTTAATCTTAAAGTTCCTCAGAATGAGACCATAAATGAAGAAATTGTAAGCCAGCACTTCAGTTTTCAACTTGGTTCAGGATTACAGAACTTCTCAGGAGTTTTAGGGAGTTGATTTTTTGTGATGAAATAAACGGACATGAGTAACTCTACAATACATTGTTTGAGCTGCAGAATTAGGGTCTCCATTATTAGAGATGCTGGTATGTACTCGCTTTTTTTGTCATTTTGTAATGTATGAGGTAACCATATCCTAAGATCTGTTTGAATCCATTTTACAGTATTTCAAATGTATATTGTTTTTTGCTGCAAATGGCTGAAGCATAGTTCTTGACAGCTAAAACTATTTTTTTCCCACTTTTTTGTTTTTAATCTGAATCTTAACAAATCTTTAGAGTCCCTCCTTTATGCCTGCCTTTTACATACAGCTTAATAAACCCTTTACAGAAGTACTGCTATTTTTCTGGGTGAAGCTAAAAAGGGGAAATCTTCATCACTGTATGATCTGTTTTATAGTGTCTTTTTCCACATTGCAGTTTAAAATGGAAGTCTAGTGAGTGACTTGCAACCAGGGTATGAACATAAACTAGGAATTGTTTGACTTGATACAGGTAAATCATCCATAGGTAGTATATGCCTGTAAAAGGATGTAAGAGTAAGGGGGCATGCAGTTACATTCTCCTAGTACATTTTTTTTTTTAGCATTCAGCAATCTGAGAGCTGAAAACTTTCTAAAACAGAGGTTTGAGCTTCCATTTAAAAGTCTTTGAAGGGTTTATGGATTTTTTTTAAAATTTATTTTAACTTGTATGAGGTTTTGACTCACGTCTCCCCACACGAACAGATAGCTATGTGGTAAAGAAGTGTGTGGTTTATTTGCTCATTCATTCTCTATTCTGAGTCTCCCTGGTCTTTCCTTTGATGCCTTCTGGCTCTTCTATTATGAGAAACAGTGAGTGTAGTCCTTCTGCTGTCCTTCATGTCACTCAGGATTTCCTGTGGTTTTATCGTTTTTCACTTCAGTTTCCTCTTTTCCAGGCTGAGGCTCCAGTTGCATGATTTGCTTTCACAAGCCTTTTTCCTACCTTTGTTCTTACTGCCTTCCCTGCATTTTTAGTTGTATTCTCTACTTTTGAGAAATGCATGAGATGCGTGTGCTGCATGTGGCACCAACACACCCTTTGTTTCATTTTGTGTGCTTTCCTAACACTTCCTCCTGTAAAAAAGCCAAGCCCACTCAGTGAACAGGTCTTGTTGCTACTTCCATGCTTTAGATCCTACAGCAGCGACCAAAGAGTTGGTGTGCAAATACCTTGAACACTGGCTTTTGATCATCGAGGGAAGAATGACTCTAACAATTCAGTACTTCTCAGGTCCTGTTGCTTGTGCTTTGCATAGGATGTGGGATTACCTGCAAAGGCAGATATGTCTTCACTGTAACAGAGCATGTTTTTCTGTTAATATTTCCCTTAATTCATCACTGTTACCAAATTCTTTTGTCCTACCTATTGGTATCAACCCTCACCCCCATGGCGATCACGCTTCTGACTAGCGCTTGAAAAACAGATGGGTAGTATTTATCCTGTTAGCCCTTTAGCCAAGGGCTCAAAGCAGAGGCTAAGTCCATAAGCATTTTGATTAATCAAGAAGCTTGTTTCTAGAAGCTTTCTTTGATTGAAATTATTACCTTGAACCTGGTTGGGAATTTTTCAGGAAAATATGAACTACCAGCACTGCCATTTTTTGTGGACACTTACTGTTTTAAGTTCTCTGTTAGGAGAATTTTCTTGACACTTGATGATGAATCAGCAAGTGGTATAGCTGGTATACGATAGGGACATAAAGCGTGGCATGACTTGGGCCTTCTGCATCTGCTGAATATCTGAAATCTGGAGTAATGGTCAGTATGCTTCCCTCAGCAACAAAGCGGGCCTAAGATCTTGGCTTAACTTGGGCAGGTGCAGTTCCGAATGGGGTCACACTGTAAACCTTACCACTTAAATAACCTGGTTTTAAAAATCTTCCCTTCTCCCACTCCTATCCCAACTGTGTTTGGGGGAGTAAGCTATAAGGAGACATGCATTCTTTGTTTTATTGTTTGCTTTTTTTGGTAATCCAAATCATTTTGTTTCAGTGGTCTAGTATATGGATTATCACCACCCGCTCCCATAATGCTGATTTAAACACACATCAGGCTCTAGATTAATTCTCTTGGTTAGGCATTAGGGCTGATAGTCACCAATGGCATCCAGATGCAAATCCCTGTTCTGCTTTCATTCGGAACAGACACTTGGAAACTGATTTCCAAAATCCAGATGATCGTTGTAATTCCCAGTATGTTCAGCAGTCTGGTGTGTTTGGCCTTTATCCCCTGCCTGTGCCAGAAACAGTTTGTAGTCAGCCTGACTCTTAATATTGAAGCCTGCCGCCTTTGTGAAACAAAATTCTGTTTTCCAGGTTGCCTGCTATGTCAACCCTACAGAGCACCACATGAAACACATACGTTTCTGTTCTGAAGATGCAGGGTCTTAATTAATAACCTGGAAGATATTTATCTCTAAAAATATTTACTAAAATACCACATATCAGAAGTGGATGAGATAGACTCTCCCAAATGTGCTATTTTGCTGTGTTAGAATTCAGGAAGATAAAATCTACAAGAAAGAAAGAAAAATGACAAAATTCCATGTGTGCCAAAGAACAGAGAAGCCATCCTTTTGGGACAAAGTGGTGTTGATGCTGCTTCTGTGCTTCTCTTTCATCCCCACCCCAACTTCCCAGTGTTGCAACTCTCTTAACTCATTTTGTGCATGAATAATCGTTAGCATTTTACATCTTCTAAATTCTGTATTAATCATTAGTATTTGTAAGCTCTCTTTACAGTTGTAATGAATTCTATTTAATATTATCATGTTACTTAGAAATACAAGAAATTAATATAAAACCAGTATACACATACTTTGTAACACACTAGTAATATAGTTAAGATAATAGATTCTTCTTGAATAGCTCTTGTGATTAATGATATGCCATCAGGATTTTTTTGTTGCCCCTCCACCCCCAGATCATATTGTCTCCTTTAACATTTTCAGACATGGAGAAGGAAGGCAAAGGGGAAGAGAGGAGTCCCAGATCACTCATAGGGCAGTAGCATGGGCTCAGATCTCTCCGAAGTAGAGGTTGCACTTTGACACTTCAACATGGCTCTTGCCATGCAGAGCACAGATGGGATAGAGAGTTGAGGGTCTTTATCCCTTGCTCCTTCACATGCTGGTAAAGTTTGGACCTTTTCCTGCAATACTGCTGGACTGCTCTGCAGCTGTCTGTGTGGCTCTAAGCTTCAACCCTGCTGATGGCCTCTTTAGAAATAAGTTGTGATACCAAGTGGGAGGCTTTCTGATTTTTTGATTTCCTTTAAAAAAAATAAGAAAAAAGAAACTACGTGCAGTACGCCAGTACATGCACACTACCGCATACATTACTACTATACAAGTAAATGCATTTAAAGACTAAGCTAACAAAGGCATGCATGCAAATTAGGATGTCAGCAGTTATACTGCTTATACATCCTTCATTCAGCTGTCTCGTACATTTTCTTTAATTACATGATCACACAGACCCCTTTCAAATTCAGTGCCTGCGATGAGCCAGCTCTAAAGATGAATAAAGGTAATATAATGCCTCATTCTTGCTAGGAGTTGGAAGGCACATGTGGAAGGAGACAGAAGACTTGCAGGGAGGGAGAGCTTGGGACCCTGATTGAGGCAGCCAAGTGTGCCCCTCGGAGATGAGTGGAATCGGCACAGAAGGCATGTGGGGTCCCAGAGGGGTGGGGGAAGGCAAAGTTCATCCCTCCGGAAGGGGGCAAGGGAAGTTCTGGGAAATAGATTTACCTGTTATTTTCTAAGCGTCTAGAAGATAGCATAATGGCAAAAACATAAAAGGGTTTGTCAAGAACAGTTATCTTGAACTGACAGCACCTGTCACGGAGGACAGAGGGGAGGCAGGATATGTGATAGAGCTTGATTTTGATAAGGCTGTCCATACTCTCTGCAGAACTAGAGAAATACAGTTTAGATGTCACTGCTTTAGCAGGAAGAGGCCATAGGGAGTTGAAAATTATATTCAAAGAAGAGGTTTCAGGAGCTCACCATAATGCAGGATTTTGCAGGCATCTGTCCTGAGTCTGTTACTCTTCAGCATTTTTATTACTGGTTTGGATGATGGCATCATGTGTACACTTAAAATCCCTAGATGACTGCAGTGGGAGGGAGTGCAAGCAGTTTAAACACCAGGATTATAATTCAAAATTATTTTAAATGATAAAATATAATTCAGTGTCGGAAGGTGTAAGGTGCTTTATTGACAGATGGAAAAAAAAATCAAAAGCAGAAATGGGAAGCACTGACGAGCCAACTTTGCAGATAAGGGCCTAGCAAGTGCTAGGCTAGCGGCTGACAACTGCGGCTGAACCGGGGCACAGGTTATTTCTGAAGGCTGTGAAATCTCTCTCATTGGAGGTTTTTAGAAGCGGGTTACGCCAATATCTGTTGGAGATGGCTCAGGTATAATTAATCTGCTTTAGTGCAGAGCTGATTTCTGCTGTGCCTTTATTGTTGTGCCTTTTTGGGTTTGCTGTGGTGGAGTTTTTGCCTAGCCTTTTGCTGTGCATTTCCAGGGTTTCCATGATCTAGGCATGTTCTGGGCACTTAAAACTGTTGCTGAATTCCTTGAAATACTGTAGCTGTTGTACCCAAAACTACCATTCTTAAATCTCTATATATCGAATATCCCCTATAAAGGAAATAGTAATACTGTCTTGCTTCAGAATGTAATTTCATAAGCATTTCTTTTGCTGATGGGTGAAGCAGTTGTTTTCTCTCATTTCTACTGACACTCACGCCTTCATGTGTGCTGGTTTTTCGTGTTACTGGTCTGCAGTAACGCAGATTTCCGTATCGTATGGCTGTATAAGTCTCTGTATTAGCATGGAGAAGGGGGTGGCTGTTACTGGGAGTGCGCAGGTAGTAAAAGGAGGCTACACATGGCACAGTATTACTTAAGCTGGTCTAAGCAGAAATGTGTTGTGAAGATAAATCCATGAATGTTTGGGAAGCACCAGTATACACGATGATGAGCCCCGTAAATAACCCTGAAGAAATCAATGCTTTTCTTCAGAGCAAGGTATGAATATTATGCAGTAAATAATGCATCACACCACACATTGAAAAAGGATGTGAAAAATAATTATTGAAGAGATGTTCATTAAGTGTGCACCATCTATCTGGCTCACTGCATGAGGCAGGTGTTCCCTTGAAGTGGTCTGTAATTAAAGACTACATCAGTAACACACAGATGAAGGAGAGGCTGGCTGCCTCATCATTTCTCGACTTTGGAACCTTAATGACATCCTTTGAATATTGTATATCGCTGTGCCTCTCCTGGGTCTGCTGCCTTAATTAAGTTTCTTGCAAGCTGGAAAACAGTGTCAAAGTGTTTCAAGTATTGTTTTCAATAAGGAAGAAGTATTTTAGAAAATGTCATTTTAGGAATTAAAAGCCCCTTATTTTTTCCAAACCCTTCTCAACTGAGAGGTGATTAAGAAATCCAGAGGGGGAAAAAAACACATTTGCTGCTGATGTGCATGTACAATTCCAGTTCACCCATACTTTAATGAGATTAAGGTAGGATTTTGGGAGGGAAACCAGTTAGTATTGTTTACATCTGAGCTAATGAAAAGAACACAGTTTAGCAGCCCAAACTTCCATTCTTCATTGCACACAGAATAGGTGACTGCATAGTGAAGAAGTGTCTGAAACTTTTTGCTTTGAAGTAATTTCAACTGATCCATGTCCTAGTGTGAATTCCAGCATCAAGATTTGAGTGCAAATTATTTGATTTTTCTCCTTGGGCAGTTTAACATGCTACAGATATGTGTGTTTGGGTTTTTTTTTACATTTTCATAATACTTTTAACTCTTGCTTTTCTTTCCTTGTGCATCCACCACAGATCGCATTCAATTGGGTAAGACACATTACTCTCCTTGAATACTGCCTCTGTATTTGACAGGATTTTTTCTAAGGAATGTAGTGCAGTAACCTCTTTCCTTTCAGCATTGTTATATAGGATAAAAATGTGTGCTATTTAAACTCTAATGCCTCATTTTTACAGCATGGTGAGTATAACGAGGAAAGGACTGGACTAAGTGTTTGCCTTGCTCTTGAGTAGCTTAGTCTCAAATTCAAATAATGAACACATTCAGAAGATTTTGCTCTTGGGAAGACCTATTTATACATAATTCTCTTCAGCCAGCAGAGTTTTATAAAGATTGTATAAAGCATTTAATTACCTCCTCTTCAATAAAGCGAAAATATATTAGTCATGAAGTGTACACGGTGACTCTTTTTAAAAGTCTTGAGTCCTGGGGAGATTTCCAATAGTAGGCCAAGTTCTTAACATGATTAAAGGGGTTCTTTATATTTAGAACTTGGATTTATTGATGCTGTAAAGCACTTCAGTATACGATGAATTATAAAACAATTTCATGTGTGCGCAAAGATCCTATAAGCAATCTGGCTTTACGTCAGTTCACCCAGCAGAGGGGCTGAAGAGCCCTGAAGCCCCTGCAGTCCCTCTGGCCTTGTAGCATCGCCCGTGCACGGGACAGCTCAAGAACAATTTTTCTGTTCAGCTAAGTGATCCTAATGTGGGCTCGTACTTCACCGAGAAAACTTCAAAATACGGCATAGATTGACCTTCCTATCTCACTCTGACATGAAACCAAAATGTAATATTTAGCGACCTTTGTCATGAGGGATCCCTGTTCTCTGCCTCTCTACCAGTCACCATCACAGACATGTATGTCTTTAAAAAAGCTTAATGTTTTAGGCTTCTAGTAAAGGAAGACATTGTTACTGTTCCAGTAACTTGCATCCTTACCTCTTTAGAGAAATTAAAAGATGAACTCAATAAAATATGTACTTAGTATTCAGATTGTCTGTCACATGCCCTCTTTCAACTGTGCAAATTTAATTTGGCACAATCTAATCTTCTTACTTAAACTTTCGTATTTGGAATGTCTTGCTATTAGAAGAGAAGCAGCCGCTGTTGAAAGACTTCCAAACTCTTATTTTTGCCTATTTGTCATGTGGTACAAGACTAAAATGGTAAGCATGCTTGTTTAATTTAACTAGGATTGTTAAAGATTTGCTGCACTTGTGAAATGTTTGGGCTAATCTTTCATAAGTCTTAAAAAATGATGTGAAAAATTGAACATGAAACATTTGCATTGTCTGCTGTCAGTTCTTGTCTCTCTGAGCTTAGAAGAAGCCTTAAAATACGCACAACAGCAAACAGTTCATATAAGATCTCTCTGTCCCACATGCTTGCTAAATAACTCTTTCCTCCCCCCCCGCCCCCATTTCTGAATCTTTAATCTGGGAAAAAAATAACATTTAGCATGTATATGGACACAGTGCTGCTCTGAATTTGTATAGTTTAGAACAAACACATGTGCTGTTTATATGAAAGCTTTCATTTTTAATGTTATAATCATACTTTGCTTGATTGCAGCCAAATGTTGGTGTCCCTTAAAGTAAAGCTCTCGCTGTTCTCAATCGGAGCAGGCTGCAGCTGTCAGTCAGCACTGAAAGTAGCCAGGCATGAATTTTTGAAACAATACCTACTCTCGCAGTGCACAAGTTACTTATAATCTTCAGATCTGAATATACTTATGGACACTTCAAAGAAAGATTCATATTCAGAACAGGCTTGGTGCTTCTCAGCAGCAGGGAATAGGTGATGTTGTGATAGCAGAGTTGGCTTTGGTGGCTCAGGTGGGAGCATGTGGCTGATGTCAGTCAAGCAGTTGGAGTGGGCAACCATCTGCAGGGTTAAAGGTGTGCAAGGCGATTTGAGGATCTTTGAGTGATGCAGAGGCTCCATCCTCCGCTTGCTAACCTTCTGATACCCTTGCTGCTGGGAAGTCTGAGGAGGGAAGTGTGGCAAAGAGAGCTGGAGAAGACAGCTTTCTACCCTTGGTAATGTTGAGGTGCGAAGGAGGAGGTGAAGCACCCTGGTGAGATAGGGACAGCAACTGCGAGAGCTGCCTCCCTGGTTGAAGAAACCTCTTGGTTAGGTAGCCAGTTGTGCAGGAGCCTATACAAATTGGGGGCCGGCACTGGCTATTTGGGCTGTACACATTGTACGTGCAACAAAGGCCATTGCCTGCCTACCTACTGCCTTGAACCAGCCCTGTTTATGCTCACAAACCCGGGGCGTTCTGCACTCGCCCAGCACAGAGCTTGTCGGAGCCAACACGGAGGCAGCGCTCTGTTCCTCCATCACGTGTCGCGTGTCTCTGTAGATAGCAGGGGTCGGCATCGTTTAAATGGATATTGCTAGGAACTGGTTTGCATCACTTTTGAGCCCTGTTAAATTGCTGCTCAGTTGATGTGAGAATGTGGTGGTGAGATCTTCAGTGCTGAAAGTGAGCTGGAATTCACAGGTGAGTTTGACAAGCTGTTGCCATCGGGAGAGGAAGAGTACCAGCACTCTTGAAAATGTGTGTGTATATATATTTGAAGTGAAGTTAAAAAAATAAAAATGATATTTTATAATCATGTTGCAAACTGGATTTTACAGCTTTTTTCCCTTCTCTTTTGCTTTCATCCCACAGTTACTCTATTCGCCATTCCATAAGCATGCCTGCAATGAGGTAATATGCTATTCGTATTCTATTTGCTATGGTGATGTTCAGCAGTGTGATGAGGGGGGATTTGCATACTTTGATCCTGATCCTGCGGTTTTTAGTTGGATGAATAGTCCCATTTCAATCAGTTAAGGTTATTCATGTAGATAAGGGCTGCAGGACAGGCCATCTGTGGGTTTTTCCTTTTAATTGTATTAACTGTTTAATCTCTTGTACGAGCCTTTGAGTAAATGAAGCAGTTCTGAGATGTATTTGGATAGTTGATCGTTATCAGGTTTGTATTATCGAATCTGAAATTCAGTTGTTTTGCTCTCTCTAGAACATCATCCAAAGCCCATTAACGTCAGAGATGCTTTCTACCCCAGCAGGCTTTGGATCAGGCTCCTATGGAGGGATTTTATATGAGTGCTTTCATATTTTAATGGCTATAATCATGCTTTACTTGACTGAAGCCAAATATTGATGTCTGTTCAAGTAAAGCTCTTACTGTTTTCAATAAAATTAGGATCCAGCTTTCTTTTTACCCCATTGGCCTCTAGATATATGAATATCCCCACCCCCTGCCAAGCATGTGGGGAAAACAAATCTCCTAACTATATGATGGATGCTAATTGATTCAGCTTCAGCAGGTGGATAGTTTAAGGCAAGCACTCACCAATGTGACCTGTGGGTCAAATGCAAGTCATAAAACTCCATTTCTCCCTCCTTTTGACCCTTCTTGTCCTATGAAAATTTTGACACCTACTTAACAGAAACCAAAAGTAAATCTGCATTATTTTTCCAACTGGCTTCTGTTTGCCCTTTCCTTAGATTAGGGTCAGTTTAACTTAGCCTGATGGGCTATATGGTGTAAATGTATTTGCAGAAATAGAGGCCATCATCATGCTCCTGGTAAGTTCCCAGAATTTGCAAAGCGAGTGAACTGGAACACTAAAGTTCTAGCAGCCATTGGCTTCATCACTTCCGCGGGCTGCTGCATGTGTTTGCCTTTCCCCGTGGATGACACAGAGGCATGGGTACCGGCCAGGGTAAAGTGGTTCTGCCTCCTTGTTCCACTGTGAGGGTACCTTCCGTTATCGTTGAAGGTCACTGTTGCGTTTTATTTCATGGAGGAACAAACAGATACAGTGTTTTTAGTCCATCCTGTTGGCCATGTTGTTAGGAGTTACCACTGGACTATCAGTGGTAGTAGTTTCTATAATCTCTTTCTGGATATACCACAATAGACAGGTGAAAACAACGCTGCAGAACTAAACACTCGATTAAGTTAACTGCTTCATTATACTGCACTGGGCTTAGGGAGATCTGTCACTGCTTTGTTTCGTCTGGTAAAGGACAAGAGGAACTTTGCTGGACAACAGTTTCTGAGCTGCAGAATCTTCACTAATAGTGAGGCACGAGGTGTGCTGTAACTGAGCTCTCAGTTGTCAAGCAAGGAGCAGAGAAACGGGAGAAGGTCCCCATTGCCCACTGTAGACTTGCCCAAGTCCTTTGTGCTGGCGGAACTGCTGGAGGAGGGGACAAGCTTTTGTACTCACTCCAGCTTGCCTCTTCCTAGCACGTCTTCTTACGTGGGACAGGGATTATCAGCAGTGGGGAAGCTGCTGCGAAAAAGAGACATCCATCTGAGCGACTGAGGGGCAACTTGAGTACAGATCTCTATGGGGAACCATACTCTCACTTTAAAACAGCACATGCATTATGTTCATAATATTATGTGGCAGATATTAGTTGTGGTCAGTATGTTCTGTTTGCAGGAAAAAAAAATGTAAAAAATTGCATGCATTTAAAATGAGATAGCTTCTATCTTTGAAGTTTGGGAGAAGGAAAGAAAGAATGAACAAGGTTGTCAGGCAAGCCAGCAAACAGCATATGTGATTTGCTTTAAGAAGGAAAATCACAGCTGTTGCCTCTTTTTTTATTCTTTTAAGATACGTTCAACTCACAGTTTTCCCAAAAACAGTGTTGTGTTGTGTTGTGTTCTGTTCTACAGGGAGTGAAAGGCAGAGAAAAGCTTAGCTTTGTTAGAGGGACACCCTTGAAATGCAGTCTCCCTAAAGTCTTTGTCTTCAAACGCAGCAGGATACACCTGCGGTCACAAAATCAGGGAGCGTGGGGGTCACGATTCCTCAAAAGCATTTGGGACCCACTCCCCATGTAGTTCTAATCTCCTTCATCCTGGCCTCAGGACATGAAACTGTCATCTTTTTAGTTATGTAGATTATAAACTTACTCATCAGCTGAAAAAAAAAAGTTAATTTAATTACAGCCAGTGTATCAGAGGGAAGGCAGGCCAGTCACGGGTTTCAGTGACAAGGCAGGTTCTGCCTTTGTAAATTTGTAGCTACAAAATACTCATGCGCTTACTGTAATTGGATTTGACTGACAGAGCACGAGTGAGTGTTCATGCCCTGTCCGTCTATAGCCCTGGGCTGCCAGCCAGCCGTCGTTCTGGCCTAGCATTGTTGCCTGGTAAGAACTGATCGAATTGTGGAGTTTTACCCCATTATGTTTGCAACTGACTCATCTTCTTTCCTTCGACTTTCTTCTTCTCCTAGGAATTCTCCAACATTCAAATCATTTGAGGAGAAGGTGGAGACCACTGTCACAAGCCTTAAGGTAAAGGTTAGAGACCAACTTACATGGCTGTGCTTGTACAAATGTTACAGCTTAGTTGTCCCTATCATTTATACAGGAAACCTGTTGAATTCACTATTCCATCAAAAATTTCACGGAACTGCAAGTATAGTAATGGAAAATGAAAGCAATATGCAGAGAGACTGCAATATGCAGTCTTTCTGTGCTTTGTTACTAAGAAATTATTTCTGTTGTCTACCAAAGTAAACAAACGGTCTCAGAAATGCCAAAAATACGGCCATACTAAAATGGAAAGCAGAGACATCTCATAAGGTGTGACCAGGGATGATGATGATGCTGTGCAAGGCAGAGCCATGTGGAGATGCAAGGTCAGATTTTAAAAGCAGTGTGTGCTCTGGAGCTTTAGGCTGTGCCCCTCCCTCCAATTCAAATTTCAATGTTTTTGTCTGGATTTAAAATTTTAAAACTCAGTTGACATATTTGCTGTGAGACAGGAAGATCGGATGGCAAAGTTAGCAGTTATCACCAATGGCACTCGTTAAGGCTCTTACCCGGCAGGACAGAGCACGGTAAATTTGCAGTGAGCTAATCTTTGCTGCGTGGTAAGGCATGTTCAAGGGGGCAACAAGAGGGTTTGTCTGCTAATGGTTCCTCTCACAGTGATCTGCTTGAGGGGCCTGGTCTTATTTTGCTGATTAAGCAAAGCTGTTCTTCTAGGGGAGACTATTTGTCATGCTAGCTCTCAGCCTATCATGTTCAGAGTGCTCTTAGATCATCCTTTAAGGAGCCTTTAATTAAGCAAGATAAAACAAAAAGTCTTGAGTCTAAAGTCATCTTCCACATCCCCTGAAACCTTCATGGTCCATCTTTATTGGCAAACCCACTGACATTTTCTGAAGTCTTTTCTTTCTGTATGTTCTTTCTTTCTTTCATTTCTTTGTGCAAATGGAGAAAGGAAGCTGGAGTCCTGGACCTGGGGTGCCAGCAATGTGGGCTGTGGACAGCTGGGAATGTCTCAGCGCTGTTCTTCCTTTTCCCTACCTCTGTTCCAAGGCTTGCAAGATGAGGAAGACCAGGGAGGTGGGGACAGAAATCATAGGCTGTCCCTCCCATTCTAGGATCCTGTTGTGGTCTGAAAAAGTGCAGAACTTCCCAGAGAGGCTCCTGAAAAAAGAACAGCAGCAGCCTTATCTTCCCCCTGCCCCCCATATTAGCTACAGATCTTCAGTGGTCCGGCAACATTCTGTAGTCAGCCAGAACTGACGTTGGGATTTCACACATTTAGAAGTCAAATTTCAAATTAGATTTTATTTGCGCTTGGAGTTTGGACTTTGGGTTGCAGCTTTCTTAGGAGAGTGTATTAGTTCAGCTTCCCCTGGAACTGAACAGGAGCTGGGTGCCTCATTCTCTGCAATGTTCTGAAAATCAGAACACTGATGAATTACCTGCTTGCGTAAGGGGGTATTGGCCAGAGGCAGTCATTAAACGGACCTACATCGTTCTTGTTTTCAGATGGAAGGGTAGGCAGAAAGGCAAATAGAAAATGAAACTGCATTAATGTTTCTGATTTTTGAGGTGTCCAAATTCAGCTGCACCTTGTCTGAGTCATTTGGAACACTGCGGGAATGGTCTGCTTTCACAATCACTCTGATCAGTCTGAATCAATGTTCTTTTGAGAATTTTAATTGGCAAATAAAAGTCATGAGTTTTGCTATGAAAACTTAATAGTAGCTTTACTAGGCAGTGACTGCCTTTTCACTGCATGTTCTGGGCCTATCAACTTTTAACAATAATGTATTTTGTATTGCTGTTTGCAAAAATCAGTGATGGACCGATACATTCTGAAAGTCAGCACAACCCGCTAGACTGGATACAGCTTTTTACCTCTTGAGATGGGAACTTTTCCTAACAGTGACTCAAACTGTCAGAGCAAATATCAAGCCTGCTACTATACCTTATTTTATTGAACTTTCAAGCTAGGCAAGCTCCTGTGCTAGCTGATGAAACACAGGATTACATGGGATTAACCCTTTGGAAACTTAGGACACAATGTTCATTTAATTAAAATAATCTTCCTAAGCATTCAGTGGCTGACAGGCTGGAAAAATACCAGTGTGCCTTTAAGTCAGTCCTGCTGCAGTTCTAGGATGGAGTAAAAAAGTTTTGCCCTATTTTCAGGCTTGAGTCACCTTTGAGTGGGCATATCAGCAAGCCAAACCACAAAAAGAATGTTCTCTTACCAAGACAACCTAGTCAAAACAGCTTTGTCTCTTCATCACTTAGTCTTGACCATTTCCAAGTCTTTAGATAAAGCTCTTTGTTAGGAAAACTCTATTCCAGAGATTTAGTCATACTGGGTTTTCTTTTTAATGCTTATATCTACAAATTCAGCAAAAACTGAAGGATTTTGAAAGCAGATGACCTGTGAGCACATTGTCATATGCTTCATTAATGGGATTTGGTATCTCTCCTCCCCTCCCCACAGGAAAGCGCTGTGGGCAGTTTTATCCATCAGTATCCAGGTAGCTGCAAGCACCTAAAGGGAGACAAGCTGCTGGTTTTGCTCTTTGGTTACTGTATTCCTTCGGCTGTCCAAAATCCCAGTACGGTTTATGTACTTGGAGAGCAGCTGTGTTACCATTGCTGGCAGATGGGCCGCTTTACTCAGCAAATGAACCAGTGCGTTTTAATACCCATCTCTTATCCCATCTGCCTAAAATGGGGAAAAAACCATGAAACCAGCGTGACCTACTCATGTAAAGAACCGCTCCGAGTTTACTGGTAGGATGTAGGATCCTGCCTGGGATCTGCTTAGGGACTGGTTTCCTTTACGCATATGATAAATGCCACTGGCAGATTTTATGATTGCAGCCTAGAAGTTGATAAATTGAGGCAGGAAAGGGGTTGCTTTCTTTGACTGCTTTTATAGCTTTTGTTCTAAGAAAAACCCAGCTCCACATGGTCTCTGCCTGCTTTGAACAGTTCCCAGCCGTCCATGGCCATGGGGTGGAGGGCAAATGGGACTTGCTACAGCGTGAGCAGAGGAACTTGCTGTTCTGTTTGCCTCGTTTCAGACCAAGGTTGGTGGGACAAGCCACACAGGAGGCAGTTTTGAAGAAGTCCTCAGCTCTGCAGCCCACGCCAGCGCTCAGAGCTCCCTTGCTGACACCCGACTCCCGGAGAGCGAAGAAGAGCTTCAGTGTTAGATCGCGGACCCTCCTGGGCCTCACGCCTCTCCAGAGACTTGCCCAGCCAGTGATTTTTAGACCTCCCTCGCCACCCAACCTGTGCAACAACATTTTGTCAGCTTTGAAAAATTGCCTCCCTGGCCTTGTGCTGGAAAAGCATTTCCTCTGTTTGTATTTTAGGTGGGCCGTTTTATCATCAGGTACTTTGTACACCATACAAACCACACACAAGTCCGTGACTTACAATGCTCTAAATTCTGTTAAGAAGTGACCAAAATAGTTGTTGTTTTCACGTAACTTCCCTCCAAGAATCTCCCAGTCTCTGTTTCTTAGTTCTTTTAGTTTACTGTTTTCTATCTGTTGGTTTCCAGCTCCCCTCTCAGTGCCACGTCAGACAGATGGACCTAGAGCTGCGCAAAAATTTCTACTGCCAGCAACAGTCCATACACCAGCTGTCTACCAGCCATCCCCGGTGCCCTTTGCTCAGGAGTGTCTGTACATGATCTGCTTCCTAACAGAATTAAAATCACTTACTGTCACAAAAAGTTTTTTCTCCCTTCACTGGTACAGGCTGGCATTGCCCTCCACCAGTCAGCAGAGTTAAGGAGGACAGGAGGAGACACCCCGTTATTCGTACGCAAGCTGAACCCATCACAGCTGCTGACTTAAGGTGATCATTGTAGCTGCAAAAGCTTCCGTTTAAAACTATGTTCCACTGCTTGCTCTCTCGCCTTGACAGTATAATTATAAAGGGAAGGGGAGCGGAGGGAACCTCTAATAATTTTGCCTCCATATCTTCCCCTTAAAAATAAGGGAAGGTAAATTTATGAGCCTCAGTCAAGATACAGCCTTAAGTGAAAGAATATAAAACGAACAATTGGCTTAAGATGTGCCACAGGTTAGAGAGCCCCTGCCTTCAGTCCGCACATCAGAGCTGCAAGCGTAAACCCCGTTCTCTTACCGTATCGAGGATGAGTAGGTACTTCACCTTTGGTGTCACCTTGTGTCGTGCTTCACTCCAGGACGTAATTCCACCAACCCCATTGTATCTGCTTAATCCCCAAGAGCCAGTCATCCCTCAGCTTTGATTCTGCATGGTTTCTTGCATCCTTTTAACGTTGTTTTTTTCTAAGAAAAGAGCAGCACACTTGTGACACTATCTTGCTGTCTAGTGAGCACGTGTCGGTCTGCATGTTGCGTTACGCAGTTCGCCAGACTGAGATAAGCACAGCTTTATCAATAAGGTAGAGGAACCAGGCTGGCTACCTTCAAAATGGATGCAGTTTTGGAGCATAAGCCAAAGCTTCAAATCAGTGTTAGTGAGATTACAGACTGCTTAAAATCTTGCGAGGAAACTTGGCTTTAAGTGATTTTTTTTCCTGTGTGGCTTTTGTAACAGTTTTTACAAAGTTGGAAGTCCTTTTGTAATGTTCTACTGGACATAAGTTAACTTTGGACATTTATATCAAATGACTCTTTAGTGTGAATTTTAGCATGGGAGAAAATCTAATTAGGTTTTTTTAGTAGTTTTCTTGTGACAGTTTGCTAGCTTGTTTTACATGGCTTTGTGCATAAACGTGAATTTATTTAAATAAAGAAGATATTAATGGTCAACTTAGTTTGTGTAAATGAAGTTATTGATATTATTAAATTTCTCTTACTCTTTTACACTTTGTGATGTTTTCTTTTTAATTCTGTGTATTTACCACTACTACTGTGCATCAATAAGCCTTGCTATGACCCAGCAGAGTATCGAGGTAAACTGCAAGAACATAATCTCCCATTCCTGCAGTTTTTCAAATCTGTTCAGTTCCTTCTGGACCTGAAATTCCCCGTGGAAACCTGTATCCCAGGTTTGGAAAAGGTTGAGGTTCAAAGGAGAAAAATAATTGAACCAAGTTCAGTAAAAGTGAAATGCATGGCAGAAAACATCTAGGTCTAAAACTACTGACCTTTTGAGCGGGGCCAGCAGCCAAACCAAGGTTAAAATACAGAGTCCAAGCCCTGTCACCTTATACAGGACACTGCTTTAGACCTCATGTTATTTATATATTTATGTATGTACATACATATACACATAGATAAATGCTTCCGGGAAAGCGGTAAATGGCATTTAACTACATTCATTAAGAGTGTAATTTAGAGAGCTTGTGTGTGACCGTTAGGGGAGGTGGGCTGGCCAGACAAGCTTCTCTTCTATGTAAATCCTTACGTGCCACAACGTGCAGGGGCAGTGCCGATAGGAACGGATCAGGAGAAAGACAAGGGAGGAGATTTCCTCGCCCAGGTCCCATCTCCAGGGCCTGGCACGCTTTTCCTACACAGGAGCACTGTGCTTTGGTGCTGCATTCGGAAGCCTGCAGCCCCACCGGCTGTTTGCTCACCTTTCTACCCACCTGGTGTCACGGCTCGTGCCTTCTGATCGCACTTTCTTCTCCTGTCTCCTATTTCTATTACAACGCAGAGCCCAAAACAGAGAGATTGCCGTTGCGGTGAGTACAAAGGAGTACAGTTTCACTCGAAGTACCTGCTGGATTTCTTTAAACAAACCCAAGCCCCACACAACACACATTCAAACTGAGTCCCCATTTCCCAGGCGAGTGTTTACCTTCGGTGCACATCGCGCTGCCGACGTGGTTCCGCGCTCGGTGCCCCGACGCTCTGCCATCAGCAAAGCCTCACGCTGCCCGGGACGAACCGACTGTTCCTGCTGGGGTAGCGCTTGTGCTGCGCCTGTTTCTACCAAACCCCTCGTTAAGGCCACTGTTCTTGTCAGGAATGTTCTCAGTTCTGTCTTCCAATGCATCTGTAGCGCTTCCATGCTTGGCATGCAGTGCAAACTAATAGCCACCACGATTTGTATGACTCTCAGTGGAATAAAAACGCTGGAGAAAGCTCAGTGGGCCCCACTCCATCACCCTCGCAGGCGGCCAACAACCACTGCTCAGTTTCCTATTGCTCAATAAAGCGAAGCTTGTTCTCCCAGGGTTCCCACAGGGCACAGCTGCTGCCCGATGGGGTTCCCGGAGCAGAGCAGGCACCCCACATCTCACCCGCACCAATACGCTCCAGAGTTTGTGCGCAGTGCCGGCTGCTAAGGCAAGCGCTGCCAGCAGCTCCGCACGGTGCTCCGTGCCCCTGCCAAAGGCATTGGCCGCAGAACGCGGCCCGACTTCGGTGAGGCCCCGAGGTTTGCACAAAGGAGACGTGGCCTGGAGTCACGGCACCTGAAGGTGTCTGCTCAGCTGAATTACCGACCTTTAAGGGGATGACAACTGCAGTTAGTTTTATGCTGAAGACAAAGAAGGTAGCTCCAGGTCTCTACCATGTAATCTATCCAGGTGCAAACTTTAATTAGGTGGTAATTGTGACATCGCCCTAATCTCCAGCTGCACCCATGATGCAAGTTAGTACTGCAGACCCTGGCCTCGTTATGGCCTTTACCACCACTCCAGCTTTACCTGACAACCATCCTGTACTTTTACATCAGCATTATTACTTCAGCTAAAACCTGTCACTTACAGCAGACTCGGTACCGGTGTGTAACAGCGTTAAGAAGGGACGGCCAGCTTCACACGGGATTTTGCATCGGACTGGGCAAGCTCCAAAGGCGCCTGCCAACCTCAGCTACTCTGCGATTACCAACCACCTGTGCCAGAGTCTGCACAACGGCCAGTCTGGGCTGGGGGGGGCAGGAATACTGGCCCGACAGAAATCTCAGCACCGTTCCCTGATACAACATGACCAGTGGAAAAATTGTGTGAAACAATAAATGTATTGAGAAAGTGTAATTAATGAGATTACTAGTTTTATCCACCATCACTTCTTAAGGTCCGTGCACTCAGAAGAAATCTCACCTCTCAAGTTGGGCTCTGTCAAGAGCTTCTGGAGAAATGTGCTCCTTGGTCTCGCTTCTGTGTGGCGCAGTGAGCAGACATCAGCCCGTTTGATACGGAAGGTACTGACATCCGTGCATACTCACAAGTCACACAAGACGACTACCTGTCTCAGTCCGTTCATTACATGAACAGATTAGATTGCAATCAGCTAAATTTTAAACTTACCTGAATTTCCCTAGCAGAGAATCGATCTGTAACTGAGACTGCATCAGTCAGAGGCCAATTAAAAACACAAAAAACCCAAACAAACTCATTCAAAGTATTTGGTCCTTAACACAACCTCTGATCTGGGAGGTAACTATCCTACCTGCTCCTATCTAAGTGGTCCTGGGATTCTCAGCAGTGCATGAAAAAAATCTGCTGGCAGAATTAGTGATGTTATGGAAGGAAAAATAACGCACAGAACATAAACCAAAATATTTATTATAGCTACAGTGTTTAGGAACATCTCAGGAATGCGGATGAGATGTAGCAGCTATTTTCTTATTCCTTTCTGCATTAATCAGAGATACAAGCTGGAGTATTTCTGGGTGAACAAACTTGCCTGCAAAATAAAAGAAAGGGAAAGTTAATTAAAAATGCTCTCATTTTCCTATGTGTGAAAGGTTGGCAGTGAAAGGTTAACAGTGATGCTGCTTTAGGCTCAAAATAAACACCAAATTATGCTTTTAAGAAAAAGAGTACTCCCATTTTACTCCCAAAATGGAATAACTGTAAGAGTAGTTACAGCTATTTTTCCCCCCAAAACTCAAAAATATTTCATGCTCCATCAGGACACTTAAGAGCTGACAACAGGATGCGCTCTGACCAGGACAATCCCACACTACGTATCCTGCTACAGGAAACCACCCCCATTACAGGCGCACCTAGACGTAGGGTGTACGCTCTAGGCTCTACCAAGACACCAGCTTAGTTCACAGTTACTGACTTGCAGCAGGAGGGCCAAGATGTCAATTAGAAAACTAAGTATTCCAGCTGTGCTGATGCTGTTTGTCCTTTTTTCCCTTCTTCCCTAATCAAATTGTTGCATTTTTCAGAGAGCTTATTATTTCCCTGAGGAGTCACCAAAACATACAGGGGGCTTGTCAGGGACTGTGGCTGGCGATTGCTGGTCCTCTCCCACAGTTTGTCGGCCCTTAGTTTTCTCCCAGGATAGGATGACTTTGCGTCACACAGTCCTCTTATCGTGTTCAACTCCCTTCCTAAAATAAAGACTATTATTTTATCTATTTTTCCTTTCCACTATGGGTTTATTTTGGAAAGGATGAAAAGCAGTGGATAGAACAAAAAGTAATACAACTGCGCCTAAAACATTTCACTGAGCTGGTTCTCATGTGTACCTCGGGCAGGTCACACAAGACCACACAGCTCACATAGGGATAACAAATTTCACTTCACTGGTTCACAAAACATTAATAAAGTAGAAACCAGCTCCTGACAGAGCATCAGTGAAGACAAGCCTCCTTTACAGCCCTCTGATGGTACAGGGAGATCCTTAAACACATGCAAGTGTAATCAAAGTTGGACGTCTCTCCAGGTAAAACGTGACGTAAAAGGAACTTGGCATAAATGAAATTGAGGTTCAACACATACAGATAAATGTAAGTTATTTTCACATTGCAGTAAGTTTCCCCTAAAATATTTAGGGTACTTGAGCAATGAGTAAAGTAACTAGCTCCCACTTGCTCTGAATTGCTATGAGAAAAAAGGCAATTTGTACATTTCATTTCATTTATGAAAGGGGGAGGGGGGGGGGTGGGAAGTCTAAATGACATACCAGCAGTTGAATTGTAAAAATCCTGCAGTCTGCCAGGTGTGTTTTCCAACTCTTCATACTCAAATGCTTGCAGTATCATCTCACACTGATCCAACTGTTTTACAAACTTGGCTTCTGCAGTACACTGGTTTTCATATTCCTGAACAGATTTGCAGTTATAAGAAAAAAATGCTGTTGTTCTGAAACAGAGTATCAGGAGCTTTTTATAGATCTAGAATTTTCTTCATTAGTACAAGCCACTCCATAAATATTCGCAATAGTTATATCTTTCACTCTTTTTTTAAGACTGCTATTCAGCGTAACACTTGAAATAAGTACGTGCTAAATTTCTATTAAATGCAATAGGACTTAAGAACACAATTCTTTCGCATACTCTAACTTAAAAACATACCAAGTGTTTTGGCTAAATCAGGAGCCATATGGAGACAACCCTACACAATATACAAGTTAAAGAATAGGTTCCATTTAACAACATTTTATACATAAAGATTCTTTCAGGCCTGGCTAAGGCTATCAATTACCACAGTATGTGCCTATGCATTACCACTACCTATTTTTAAGACCTATTTTACACTTTTGTTCACCACTTGCTGATTTTATAAGGAGTTGTTCTTTACATTTCTCCTGTCACTCCTTCTTAATCTCTTTGGTCTAATCTGTCTGAGCTGCTTGTATCTTCATGTCTCTCCTAGGAGATAGGGAGGGGACTCATTAAGGGGTTTCCTCCCCTTCAGTCTTCAAGTCCTTTAACCTCTCTGCTGTCTTCTCCCTCTCTCCAGTCATCGTCAGTATGTGTTTGTGAGTCATTTATGTTTCTCGTCAACTTGAACAACTTCGCTATCATTTGCTTCCAGTGATGGCTGCAGACAGGTTTGCCATTTCATTTTTCTCTTTTCTAAGTCTACTGCATTGTATTTGATGTCTCATCAGCGGGTCTTCTCCTGACTTCCAAAACTAACCACAGAAAAAGGCTTCTTTCTGCGCAGGTTACCATCACCTTGATACCCTCAGCAGGTCTGACCCCATTCATCATCACCACCAAGAATCAGAGCAGAGGCTCAAGTACACACCGGGCCCATCTGTGCTCTCAGATCCAGCCCACCCATGATGCACGGCAGTTCTGCGAGATGAGAGCAGCATGAGCGCACAAAGAGTTTTGGTCCTACTGACCAAAGAACATGGCATCTCTTTCTGCATCTCACACCTACAATCCTCGCCTTACTTCACAGTGGCAAGATTCTGGGTTGTAATTCCAGCACAGTGACGCTCAGATAAGTGTCATGGTCGTTTCCTTGGCTGACACACTGTTAGGAGCCTCTTTGTTCTTATGCTTATTGTTTTACATTTGAAAGTCAGAAATCCAGATTTTGATAGCCATGATTGATTCATATACTAGTCTATTTGGATTTGAACGACGCTTTGAATTTTCAATTACATTTTGATCCCTATTTTAGTTGTCAATCTCATTTCAACATTTTTACCTTCCTTTCCTCCTTTCAATCTGAGCTTTGCTTGATCTTTAAATTGTTTAAATACTACTTGTTATTTTCTTAAATCTATTTACTTCTACTCTTTTTTTTTTCCTTTGGCCACCAAAGAAAACAAACTCTTGGCAGCATTACAAAGGAGAACTTCAGGAGAAGGAGAACTATGACTGTAAAGGTCTATCCCACCTCCAGCAATTAACTGGGAATATCAACCTGTTACCACTCTCTTTGCTCCATACAACCCACCAGACCTCACTTATACCTCAGCTCAAGTTAACCTCAAGAAACACCAGCTATTGTGCAACTGTGCACAGTGCTGAAATAAACACTTACTGTTTCCTCCCCGTAGGTATTTAAGAGTGCGAAATAACAATATACTTCAGAAAAACAGTAACCGGTCTCTCAAACTCCAGAGTCTATCTTTTAAAAGTTACTCCCATGCTTTTGCTCTTGAAAATAAAAAAAGCAGGACAGAACTGAAATGTGCTGACTTATTTACCTTAATGTTTTTTTCAAACATATTCTAGATTAAGTTATTGGTCTCTCAAACTCCACAGTCTATCTTTTAAAAATTACTCCTGTGCTTTTGCTCTTGAAAATAAAAAAAACAGGACAGAGCTGAAATGTGCTGACTCATTTACCTTAATGTTTTTTCAAACATATTCTAGATTAAGTTATAAAGTGAAAATATATCAGAGGCATCTTTCTGCTACCTTTCTCCCCTCCCCTACCTTTGCGGAGTGCCCACCAACACAGTCCAAAGCAACTGCCCTTGTAAGGCTGAA
>NW_009629371.1:63651-65768 GCF_000690535.1 Cariama cristata
GAGCCGCAGGGCGAGCAGTGCAGGAAGGACTTGCTAAGACTGTCACCAGATCTGCTCCCAGCCCCTCTTCAGCTCTGAGCCATACCTTCCGTCACTCATGAAAAGAAACCGGAGGGAAATGCCTCTGGCTAGCTGAGAGCACAGTATCACACCAAGTTATCAGAGCCTTCTTATTTTCTGCCCCCCTTTTTTTTTTTTTCTTTTTTAAGAAGCATCTAGTTGTTTCACTTAAAGTAAGACTAGAGGGAATATTAGATTTTTAGGTTACACTCGCTGCCATGTGGGTTACACTCATACTTCTGCATTAAAGACTCAATGCCAATAAATTATCCTGGAGGTAGAAACAAAGAACAAATGATCAAAACTGTGCATGTGTTAAATCATGGTTAATGAGAATGATAAAAAGCTAACACGTTGAAGAACTAACTGGATACTGATCAGCTCTTATACAATCATAAGAGAAGACTGAGACAAAGAAAAAAAAAAATGCACACACACAAAAAAAAAGTCCTACAGGACTAATCTTATGTATCAAAAACTCTTCTTCCTCAACTATAACAGCTTCCCAAGGGAGAAGGAGCCAGTGCTCACTACAGAAATGCACACACATTATTTTCCAGATGTGGGTATGCTGGTTTACCCCATTTAACTTGAATTATAGCACTGAAAATCCATCCCCATTGCCAGTTTCACCACACAACTATAGCAAGAAAAAAACCCTAAACAAACAGGGTGCTGTAAGAGAAGGCAGAAACTGGCTGCAAATATCTGGAATTTAAATACAGTCCAAGTGGAGAAGTAAGAATATCAGCATACAGTTTCAGGTCACAGAGTCCAAGAAATATATAATGCTTTGTTTGCACCAACATGTGAACAAGAGATTGTGGATACACTTGTCCTCATGTGACTGTACGCCAGGTGAAGATAAAGCACAGTAATTACAAACTTGGATTGTTTGGAAATAATCTAATCATCCCTAGTCTGCAAGTATAAAAGACCTTATCAATTAACAGCATCAATTCACATCAAAAAGTTAAATCACCTTCAAATACAGAAGACACTTTCCAATACAAACATTTAAGGTACCCAAGACGAGCCAGCAATCTGTGTTGTTTGTAGAAAAGCACTGTTCTGTGTCAGTACACCACATTTAAGTTTAAACCAGAAGTCACTACTAAATATTTCAGTCTAATGGGCTGTATAATAAAGAAATGGAAGCCACATAAATTATTATTTGCATAAAAAGCAGAAAATACTCCACGGCACCATCATCATAATTATTTTTTCCTGTATTAAAAGACCATGGAGCTGCAAACTGCCAGATATGAACAAAAGAGATAACGTACTAAAAAAACAGATTTATATCCAAGAGAGCTGGATACAGAGGACAAACCCTTCCTTCAGTTATACAAACCAGGCCCTGGACAGGTTCTTCTGGAACTTTGAGAAGCCAAAGGCAGAAACTGGTTGTTTTACCAAAGTTTGGGCTTCCTGTTTGAGAAGATTCCAAAGTGACCTTGACTCATACCATTAGCTTTCTCTCCCAAGCAAATTAATCTACCTTGCTTGAGGCCAAAGTAAGAGATGTCACAGTTCCATAGGTAAACAGGAAGAGGACAATGGGTCATCCTGAATTTTAGCAAAGGATTAAAAGAATGCAAGCTTACTTCCCAGAGTTCACGGATTTCTTTTCTGAGGTCCTCTGATAGAAGCTGGGTCAGTTGTTGTATAGCAGCCTGAAAAAAAGCCATTTCCATTTATCCATTTTTTGAGCAAGCACATTTTTATCATTATCTTTTTTGAAGAATTAGTAGAAACATACACTACACAGTATATTATTGTATTGGGTTTGCATGGCAAGGTTTTAGTAGCGGGAAGGCTACAGGGGTGGCTTCTGTGAGAAGGTGCCAGAAGCTCCCCCCATGTCTGATGGAGCCAACATCACCAGCTCCAAGATGGACCCACCACTGGCCAAGGCCCAGCCCGTCAGCCACGGGGGTTACAGAATTAAGGGGGAAAAAAAAAATAGGGCAATTGCAGTCAAAGTGAAGAGTGAGAAGATGTGAGTGGACCAGCCCTGCAGACCCCCAGGTGACTGCCGCAGGAAGAGGAGGGGC
>NW_009629372.1:0-784 GCF_000690535.1 Cariama cristata
GCCAGCAGCTGCCTCCTGCTGCAGGCAAGGGAGAGCCTGCCTCTCTGGGTGAGGAAGGATCCCTCTTCATCGTCCACAGCAGGCCAGGCTGCCAACGTGCACCGCAGGGTCTGTGTGTGTAACCCAAAGCATGGCATGGCCATGTAGTGCATCAGAAAGCAAGGCTATGTGTCTAGGAAGCCTCCTCTCATAAGAGCTGTGAGACACCCGCATATTCTGTTAGGTGGAGGACAGCCAAGCAACTGGTGCTATGGAAAAGGAAGGGTGGAGAGAAGAAGTGTCTCAACTGGCAAATTCTGGCAGCCCTGAGAGTGAGAGCTGCAGTGAATCCCAGGCCATCTAGGCCCTGTCCTTTTGCTCTCTCTGTGTGTCCCACGCCCTGTCACCGTCCTTGTCTTCCTCTCCTTTCCCTGCCATTATCTCTATCCCTCTGTGCTGCTCACCGACCCTACACTTTCTTGCTCCCTATCTCAGGAGGGATCCTCGTAACTGTTATTTTTGACTACTTCTCTGACCTTTTCTTTCGACCTTTCTTTCTCTTTCCACTCTTTGATCTTCTCCTGTGTCTTCTTTTCGTTTCATTCTGTTTGGGAGCATTTGCTGGACATCTTCAATTTCAGAGCTGGGTGCTGTGACGTGGGTGGGCAATAGCACGGGAACAGGTAAGTGGCTAAGCAAGGGCAGAGCCCCAGCGTTGGTGTGCCTGTGAAAGGGCTGCCAAAGGAAGGTGAGGGCCAGCAAGTGCTTTAACTCCTGGGAGTTTCTGTTTGGGAGCACTCTTTGG
>NW_009629373.1:0-8225 GCF_000690535.1 Cariama cristata
TGAGAACACGAATGTAACCTCGCTCTGGTCCCTGACCGGCTTGCAACACAGGGGTACTCTACTAAGTAACTCCCTGAATAACTTAAAGTTTGTTCTCTTGAAATGCAGCATGGCAACTTCTTTTTTCTCATTACACCAAAAATTTTAAACTCAGCCATTTCATGACCACTGTGGTGAAGACAGCCACCTATCATCACATCTCCCATGAGTCCTTCTCTGTTCACAAATGATAACTGTAGGAGACCATCTTTGCTAGTTGACTCCCTGAGTACTTGTGTCAAAAAGTTATCTTCCACAGACTTCAAGAATTTCCCAGACTTGCTTGTCACAGCATTATGATACTCCCAGTTATGTCTGGGAAGTTGAAATCTCCCATAAAGATGAAGGCTACCAATCCAAAGATTTCTCCTACTTGCCTGTAGAATAACTCACCAGTGTTAACATCCTGGGCTGGGTGATCAGACATATTGTAGTAGACACCCACTACAGTATTTCCTTTGTTTGACTGAAGTGCCTTCTTCAACTACAGCATCTGCCTTGCCTTACTCATTCCTACGGCTTCAAGCAGCTTCAAGAAAGACAGACTTACTATCCTGGAAGACCTCAAAGATCAAGATCATCCCATTGATTCCTGCTAGTTGGATAAAGCAAATGCTGCAACTATCAAGGTGCAACAACAGCAATGTGGCTCCACCAAGGCAGGCAAATGAGGAGCCAAGGGTGACCATAGTGCACATAACCCTCACCATCCTGCAGCATCTGAGCATGGTGGGCAGAGCAAAGTGCTGTTAATGGGGTCCATTTAGAGTCACAGATAATGCAAGTGATCAGTCAAGCCCAGGGTCCATCCAGAAGTAGCAGGAAATGAGACTGAGAATGAGACTAGAGACAAGCTACCAGAACATACACCTATCTAGGATCAGGGCTGGAGACAGGACTGCAGACAGACACATATACAGCATGTCTCAAGGCAAGGACTGTTCTGGTTTGCTGAAACAGGACCATTTCTGATTCCAGAAGATTTTTTTTTCCTTCAGTTAAGTTTTTTAGTAATTGCCCTGTCTGAAGCTGACTACAGGTTTCAGGCAGCGCCTGCTTTCAGAGATGATGGCAGTTAATGTCTGCAGTTGTTGCTGGGGCAGGAGCGGGATTGTTATGCAGGAAGGCCCACAGGTGGGTGCTTGTTCCCTGCAGGCTCTCTTGGTCTCCGCTGGGCTCCTGGTGGGGGGAAGGTGGAGGAGGTGTCGCACCCATAGGAAGCTGCAGGGGGGACAGGTGACCAAGGACTGACCAAGGCAGTATTCCATCCCACCCACGGGAATACTCGGTATAAAGCTTGGGGATCATGGGGGTGAACCCTCTTGCCTTCATGGCTGGCGTCCTGGTGGGGCTCTGCTCACTCTCCTGCCTCCGACCCTGACCGTGCCCCCCTCAATCCGGTTTCCCGCCTGCTGTGGGATGTCTGGGTGCCTGTCTTGACCTGTGAGCACTGCGAGCTGCCGCGGCACGGTACGTGGTCCCGAGGTCATCATTGGGAAGGGCAATATCAGTTTCATATGTTTCTATTTCCATTATTAGTAGTATTAGTTTTAATATTATTTATACTCTTTTTTTCACTGTTATTGTTTTATTAAAGTTATTTTAAGTTTCCAACCCATCAGTCTCTCTCCCTTTTCTCCTCTCCTTTCCTCTGGGAAAGGAAGGGGTTAATAGAGACCGTCTGCCATCCACTTTAAGTGCCGGCCCAGCCTGAAATGGCAACAGACTTTTTTGGCACCGGACATGGGGCATGAGCAGCTTCACGAGCAGCTTCACCTGAAAACGCTCGGATTCTCGGCCTGAGAGATCTGAGTTTGAATCCGTGCCCCGGTAGGAGAAGACCTGGACAGCTCAGCCAAGAGGCGATCAGGTTTCTGTCTTTCCAAGTCTCTAGGGGTTGGAAATTGAAACAATTTTAATAATCCTGATTTCCTGGGTGTTGGGTGCAATTGAACATCATGTCTTTTCACAGTTTTATTCAGAGCTAAGTGTAATACTGACTTTCCTGCCATATGTGTTGTTGGTTTTTCTTGTGTATAAAGAGTTTATCAGTGCTGGGCGTTGGGTGAAAGGCATGGCTGTGCTAGGGTCTTTGGCACTGATTTACTCTGATTTACCCTGATCCTTTATGTCTATAGAGTGATGACAATCAGCTCAGGTCCTGAACTGATGGTAGCGGCTCTATCTCTGTATTTCAAGCTAGCATGTTTTGTTAGTAATTATATTCACAGTTTTACTTGGGGAAATGGTACTTCTCCCTTCTCTGTGAACCTGACTGCACCAAATTTTGAGAATTTTGGATATTCTTGGGACTGTCAAACCACCATGAACAACTTATCATGTTTTCTGAATGTTTTCCTGGTGTTGCATATTATGAAACATCAGTGCAGGTGTAGGCGCTGTGAAGCCATCTCACCTCCTACCATGTGTTCCAAAGCCACCCCATCCCCCACCACAGCCACTCCTACCCTGGTGATGGACACTGTCGCTACTGCGACTCCAGCAATAGTCAACTTGCTGCGCAATCTTCTGGCTATGCTACAGTCTGCTCAGACCCTGGTGATGGGTGATGCAGCTAGTCAGGGAACCGACCTGTGCCTGTATGAGTCGCCCCTGTACAGAAGAAGAAATATACCAAAAAATCAGATCATTTGGGGATGGATGAGACTGAACCAGGTCCGTCACAAGAACTGGAGGATGAGGCTGAACCAGGGCTATCACAAGGACAGGAGAATGAGGTGGAACCAGAGGTAATCCCCTGACCCCAAAACCAAGGACAGGGAGAACCAGAGGTAGTTACCCAATCCCTAAAATTTCATGAATTGCAAGATATATGAGTTCAGCCATCATTCAGGTGAGCACATTATCACCTGTTTGTTCTGGTGATGGGAAAATGGGGCCAACAGCTTGGACTTAGATGGCAGAGAAGCCAGGCAGCTGGGATCCCTCTCTAGGGAAGGAAGCGTTGAGAAGGCAATTGGGAAAAAGACGCAAAGCCTCAGCCTCTGGCGGTGACTCCTGTCAGCTGTGAGGGAGACATACCCGTTCAGGGAAGATATTACATGTCATCTACATATGTGGAACACCATGGAGAAAGGTATCCAGTATCTGAGGGAACCGACTGTGCAGGACGATTTATTCTAACCTAGATGATCCATGGCTACCCACCGACCCAGACAAGGTCTGATGCACACGACCCATGTGGCGCAAAGTCTCGCAAAGCACACCACAATTGTATGCCCATACATTGGCAATGATGGAGTGGGAAGTTGGAGAGGAACCAAGAGTGGATGCACTAGCTGGCCCACTACGGCAATATGAAGGCAACCTCCATTCTTCCCTGTAAGCTCACATCTCAGGTGTGGAAAAACTGAGTGGAAAATTCTGAGAACTTCTTTGGACAGATGTTTGACAAAATGTGCAAGATTGAGGATAGAGTCTACTTTCCACCTACACGAGCCTATATTGCAGCCATTGAAAGATAACGCCTTCCTACCAGATTGAATCAAGAGAAACGGTACACAACACGAGGTGCCCTGTTGTTTTCCCTAGGTGACCATGGAGAGGACATGAGGAAATGGGACAGAAAACTTACTGCTAACCTAGAGGCACGAGAACCCGAATTTACAAGGTAGGACAAATGCAAAGAGGAGCTCCACCAGGAGTGACAGGAGGATTGTTACCCCAGTTTCTAGCAGGCAGTTTTCCAGTCACGGTAGATGGGATTCTAACCCCTCCATACCTGACATGAAGAGACAGAAATAGAGGGGCCCTGCCTCCAGCCAGGTGGAGGAGAGGGACAACTGAGTGTTTTGGACTGTATAGATTCGATGGCCTGCTACATCAGAACCAAAGGAGAAAAAAGCCTTGGTAGATACTGGCGCACAGTGCACTCTGATGCCATCAAATCACATAGGGACAGAATCAATTCATATTTCTGGGGTGATGCGAGGATCCCAAGAGTTGTCTTTATTGGAGGCCGAAGTAAGCCTAACTGAGTACAAATGGCAAAAACACCCCATTGTGACTGGCCCAGAGGCCCCATGCATTCTGGGTATAGACTATGTAAGAAAAGGGTATTTCAAGGACCCAAAAGGGTATTGGTGGGACTTTGGTGTAGCAGCTGTAGAGACTGATGATACTAAACAGCTGCCCACCGTGGCTGAAACAGCTGCCTACCTTGCCTGGCCTCTCACAGGACCCTTCTGTTGTGGGGCTGCTGAAAGTGGAAGGACAGCAGGTGCCAGTTGCCATCAAGATGGTCCACTGACAGCAATACTGCACCAAGCGAGATTCCCTGATCGGCATTCACAAGCTGATTCGACACTTGGAAGATCAGGGAGTAATTGGTAAGATGTGCTCACCCTTTAACGGTCCGATATGGCCAGTTTGAAAGTCTGATGGGGAATGGAGATTAACAGTGGACTATCATGGCCTGAATGAAGTCACGCCACCGCTGAGTGCTACTATGCTAGACTTGTTAGAACTCCATTATGAACTGCAGTCAAAGGCAGCCGAGTGGTACGCCAGCACTGACATTGCTAATGCATTCTTCTCTACTCCCGTGTCTCCGGAGTGCGGGCTGCAGTTTGCTTTCACCTGGAGGGGCATCCAGTACACCTGGAACTGACTGCCCCAGGGGTGGAAACACAGCCCGACCATCTGCCATGGACTGTTCCAGACTGCACTGGAAAAGGGTGGAGCTCCAGAACACCCGCAGTACATCCATGATATCATTTTGTGGGACAGTACCGCAGCAGAAGTTTTTGAGAAAGATGAGAAGATAATACAAATTCTTCTGAAAGCTGGCTTTGCCATCAAAAGAGGGAAAGTCAAGGGGCCTGCAAGAGACATTCAGTTCCTAGGAATTAAATCCAGGATGGGCGTCTCTAGATCCCAATAGAAGTAATCAAAAAAATTACAGCCATGTCCCCACCAACTAATAAAAAGGAAAGACAAGCCTTAGGGATTCTTGGTTTCTGGAGAATGCGTATTCCCGACTACAGTCAGATTGTACACCTTCTCTGTCAAGTAACATGAAAGAAGAATGGGTTTCATTAGGGCTCTGAACAATGACAGGCCTTTGAACAAATTAAACAGAAAATTGTGCATGCCATAGCCCTTGGACCGGTCTGAACTGGACAAGGTACTAAAAATGTACTCTACACTGCAGCTGGGGACCATGGACCTACCTGGAGTCTCTGGCAGAAGGCACCAGGAGAGATCCGAGGTCAACCCCTAGGATTTTGGAGTCAAGAGTACAAAGGCTCTGAGACTAACTGCAGTCCGACCAAAAAAAAAGTATTAGCAGCCTATGAAGGATTTCGAGCTGCTTTGGAAGTGGTGAGCACTGAAGCATAACTTATCCTGGCACCCCAATTACCAGTACTGAGCTGAATGTTCAAAGGCTGAACTCCTTCTACTCATTATGCAACTGATGCTACATGGAGTAAGTGAGTTGCATTAATCGTACAGCATGCTCGACTAGGAATTTCAAACCACCCAGAAATCTTGGAAGTAATCATGGACTGGCCAGAAGGCAAAAATTTCGACCTGTCGCTGGAAGAGGAGGTGACACACACTGATGAGGCCCCACAGTATACTGAACCAGATAATGAAAAGTGTTATGCCCTGTTCACTAACGGATCCTGCCGTTTAGTAGGAAAACACCGGAGGTGAAAAGCAGCTATGTGAAGTCCTGTAAGGCAAGTCACTGAAGCCGCTGAAGGACAAAGCGAATCAAACCAGTTTGCAGAGGTAAAAGCCATCCACCTGGCCTTAGACATTGCTGAAAGAGAAAAATGTTCAGTATTTTATCTGTATACTGACTCATGGATGGTGGCAAATGCCTGGTGGGGATGGCTCAAGCAGTGGAAGCAGAGTAACTGGCAGCACAGAGGTAACCGCATTTGGGCCGCCACACTGTTGCAAGATATTGCTGCGCAGCTAGAGAACCTGACTGTAAAAGTACGGCACGTAGATGGGCATGTGCCTAAGAGCTGAGCCATCGAGGAACATCACAACAACCAGAAGGCAGATCAGGCTGCTAAGACTGAAGTGGTGAGGTGGATCTAGACTGGGAACATAAAGGTGAACTTCTTCTAGCTCTGTGGGCCCATGACACTTCAGACCTCCAAGGAAGAGATGCAACATATAGATGAGCTTGTGATCGAGGGGCAGATATAACCATAGACAGTATCTCACAGGTCATCCATGACTATGAAACATGCATCGCAATCAAGCAAGCCAAACGGTTAAAACCTCTGTGGTGTGGAGTGAGGTGACTAAAATATAAATATGGGGAGACTTTGCAAATTGACTATATTACACTCCCACAAACCTGCCAAGGCAAACACCATGTACTCACAACGGTGAAAGCAACCACTGGTTGGCTGGAAACATATACCATGCCCCATGCCACCAGCCGGAACACTATCCTGGGCCTTGAAAGGCAAGTTTTGTGGTGGCATGGCACTCCAGAAAGAACTGAGTCAGACAACAGGACTCATTTCTGAAACAATCTCATAGACACTTGGGCAAAAGAACATGGTATTGAATGGATATACTACATCCTCTATCATGCAGCAGCATCAGGGAAAATTGAGCAGTACAACGGCTTCTTAAAAACTACACTAAAAGCAATGTGTGGTGGAACCTTTAAAAATTGGGATAAACAGTTGGCAGAAGCCACCTGGATAGTTAACACCAGGGGATCCATCAACCGAGCTGCCCCTGCTCAGTCAGACCTTGTACATACTGTAGAAGGGGATAAAGTGATGCAAAGATTGGTAACATCCAAACCCCCTTGCTTTCTAACTTTCCTCACCGAAGTGGGAAGTGAGGTGTGGCTGGGTAATTCTGACATAATGAAGCTCACTAACAACAGAGTGTTATTAAGCAGACATTCTTTCCAGCACTGGGCAGCACTGGGGATCTCACCACCATGAGTGCTTCAACGATTTGTTAAACTTTCAGAGATTGTATGCCATGAATTTATACATATTCATAGGATTTCCTGTAACTCATTTACATAAACATGAGATTTCCTGTAACTTATCAATATATGAAATGTCTGATCTGCCTGTGCAGTCATCTTCCCTGGTAGTCTTTGTCTTGGCTCATCACTGTCGCAGGTTCCTTATCTTGGTTCTTCATCTTGGTGTCGATTTGTGTTTGCTGGTTTCTTTTTGCTCCTGAGGATGTATCAGTCACAGTTGCAAATATGATCTCCTTAGGTGCATTCTTGTCTGAGTTGTCTAAAATGACATTGTCCCAGAGCCTCTTTATCTTACAGCCATTCTAGCTATCCCCCAAATCACAAAGGCAAGATCGACCCAGAGCCTCCCCATTCCACAACCATTCTATCCATCCCCCAAAGGTCCTTGTTTTGTTTAGTTGAGTAACTAAGAGATATTTACAACATATTCCTTGTTCTTGGGGCTTTTAACTCTTTCAAAAGTCCCTGTGGAGCATGAAAGGAGTATGCTGGGGAAAACGGTCTGAGTTTTTCCCGCTTTGGGTGAAGGCAAACCCATGCATGGCATTGCTCTCACTCAAAGGCCTGGATGTGCTTGGTGGGTGATGTCAAATGATGGTGAAGTCAAGGGGACTTGGTGTACCTCAGGGGCGGTTGATTCGAGGTGAGAATGCTCAGTTTTGAATCGTATGATGTCAATTGGTACATAACACTAACAGTGTTCAATAAGTGTCTTTCAGGCTAACACCATGGTGATGACAATGGGAGCTAGCTTCAACAAGTGGCACCCAGTAACTTCCTTGATATTGATACCTTTAAGCTGCAACTCGTGGGCACGAACTGTGCTGAATCTTACATCATTTCTCCTGCCCTGAGAGACTGCTATGATAGATGGAAACCCCCAATCATAAACTAATGTCTGTGTATATGTGTATATGTATTTGGAGTTGGGGAAAACCAGTAGTGACCTGAGTATGATGTGAATGGTATGGAATAAGGGGTGGAATGTCCTGGTTTGGCTAAAACAGGTCTATTTCTGCTTCCAGTAGATTTTTTTTCCTTCAGTTAAGTTTTTTTTGTAGCTGCGCTTTCTGAAAGCTGACTACAGGTTTCAGGCAGTGCCTGCTTTCAGAGTTGTTGGTGGTTAATGTCTGTAGTTGTTGCTGGTCAGAAGTGGGATTGTTATGCAGAAAGGCCCACGGGGGGGGGC
>NW_009629373.1:8370-10228 GCF_000690535.1 Cariama cristata
TGTCCAGCCCTCTTTCCTTCATGGCTGGCATCCTAGTTGGACTCTGCACATTCTCCTGACTCCGACCCTGAACCATGCATCCCTGAATTCAGTTCCTGTCTCCTGCAGAGTCCAGTTGGGGATGTCCGGGTTCCTGCCCTGCCACGTAAGCATGGCACGCAGTGCCACGGTCATCAGGAAGATCAATATCTGTTTTATATATTTCTATTTCTGTTATTAATAGTATTAGTTTTAATATTATTTATATTTTTTTTTCACTGTTATTGTTTTATTAAAGTTTATTTTAAGTTTCCAGCCCGTAAGTCTCTCTCCCTTTTCTCCTTTCCTTCCCTTTCTGGGGGGACAGCATCTGTCATCCACTTTAAGTGCTAGCCCAGCCTTAAACGGTGACAAGGACTTAAGCTCATTTAAGCTTAGGTAAGCATTTAAGCTCAGGTATGAGCTTAAAAGGAGCTTGTGGATCCCTATGCAGAGTGAGTGAATAGGATCTAAGGTGAGGCTCATCAGGGCTGCAAAGGCCTATCAATGCCTTCAAAACACTGACGTAACATGCAAGAGCTACAGTTTTCTGGGGAATTTCATTCACAATCTTCTCTGCAAACTGCATCATTACTAACTTAGCACAGGTGGAAAAGGCTGTTTTCTGTCATTTTTTTTAAACCATCACTCAGTAGACCACTGCCAGGAAAGGACTCATGATCCTGTCACACAACAAGAGCCACTATTTTTTCAGTACATCAAGGCTCAGTGTGTAGTATATCCCAGATAAAATGCTGAGCCTGTCTCTGAGAAGAGGAGGTAAATGAAATGCTCACAGTTCATGCTGACGAGCACCAAAATATGGCTAGGTGATGGCTTTTAACCACTCTAAGGTTCGGAGAGCTGCTCTGCCTGAGGCGGCAAACTGAAGGCACGTCTCTGTAAACCAGATCTTGATGTGAAGAATTCTTCCTATGCTAAATGAATGACATATCCTCCTGATTTATTTTGCTATCTAAGCATATTTTAGCAGGACCATTGATTAGAGAGGGTGTACTCTTTGGAGTATGTACATGCTTTTGCTGGATGACTTTCTGAAATGGACTAAAAGAGAAGCCTACATGAAAAAAAAGAACACACAAACTAAGGGTGCATTTCTTCAAAGGCTGCAGAGACATTTCACAGAAGCTCATAGCAGCCCTGCACATCATCTCCACAATTTCAGATTACTTTTCAGTCACTAAGTTTATAAACCAGACAACGCTTTGATCTCACTGGTCCTGTGTAGAGTAAGAGATGCAGCAGGTTGTACCTTCACATCACCTTAAAATAAAAAAGGGTTAAAATGGTGAGCGTGTTAGCAGGGATGATTTACAGCATTAGCACCCCAAATTCATCCTCAGAGATACCAGGAAGTTATTTTCTCAGACATCTGATCCAGATACAGCTATTTAAGTAGTTACTATGCATCAGCTTAGTTGTACTACAGCTATGCATGCAAATCTAAAGTAAAGCTTAATGCATGTTAAACTAAACTTAGCTGTGTTGGCAGTTAAAGGGGATTACTTTAAATTGCCTCATGTGATGGGAGCTGAATGTGCACATGAACAGTTGTGCAGTGGCTCAGCTGATGCATGGTAACTCCTAGCCATGCTAATGTAATATGTAGACTGATCTCTTGCCCATGGTATTGACAGGAGTTAAGGGAATCTTAGCAGATAAGATGTTGTATGGCCCTAGGAATTGAATTAGCAGGTGTGGCTTAAAGGTGTTGCTTAATGATTTGTGAACTGTTGTGTAAATTAACTGAGGCAGGAAGTTTTGCAGCTCCTCACGAAGGACAGATCCTGATAAAGATCAGAAATTTGCCTTAAGGACC
>NW_009629374.1:0-90714 GCF_000690535.1 Cariama cristata
TATATATATATATAAAAGTATATATAAATAAAATCAAGCCACAAACAGATATTCCTATAACCTGATAAGGTCTGAGTGTGAGCCAGCAGTGGCCTGGGCAGTAGTGAGGGCCAACAGCATCCCAGGCTGTGTCAGCAGATGCACAGCCAGTAGGTTGAGGAACAGATTGTCCTCCTCTGCTCAGCACTCATTAGACCTCATCTAGAATCTTGTTTTAGCCATCCCTGCTTACACCCCAAGTACTACACTCTGTGAAGAAAGGCTGAGAGCTGGGTTTGTTCTGCCTGGAAGAAAACCATGGCTTTGGGGGGAATCTAGTAGGAATCCACCAGTGCCTACAGGAGGGTTATTTACGAGATTGAACCAGTCTTTACACATCTGTGCGTGGTGGGTGGACAAGTGAAAATGAACATAAATTAAGAAGAGTTTCAGACTGGATATAATAGGGAAGACCTTTTTCACCATGCAGACAGTCCTGCAGTGATACCAGTTACCCAGAGAGGTTGTGCAGTCTCTGTCCTTCAAGGTGTTGAAGACCAAAGAGGATAAAGCCTTGAGAAACCTTGTCTGACCCGTAACTGACAGCTTTGAGAAGGAGGCTGGAATCAAGATGTTATGAATTTGCTTCAGACCTGAATTATTCCATGATCCTAAGTCTCTGCATTGTTTTAAAGTAATTTAATTAAGATTAAATAGGTTTTTAATCAAAACTTAAATTTAAAAAAAGAATTTAAAAAGTCTTTTTAATTAAGGGACAGCATAGAAGACTTGTATAGAAGACATTAAGTATACTTTCTATTTCTTGAAAAACAGAACTGATCAGAAAGCTAGATCTGCTGGGGAGTAGCCTGTGACATTGCGTGCTGCCAATATACTCTTGATAAAGGAACAAGTGAACAAACCAACCAAATTCAGTGGCAAATCATAACGTAGAAATTAAATTATTTTCTGTAATCTCCATTTTACCAACCTGTCATACATATCATGTGGCATAAAGCCAAAAAGTTAGCAATCTGACAGCTCTTCTTTACCGCTTTCCAGTAAATGTATGCTAGGCCATTTGAACCATCTGCTGCATAGTGTTTTCTAATGGGAAGAACAGTGGACTGTTGTCAACATTTGGTTTGTAATGTCATTTAGGGGCACACCAATACTGGGGGAGAGAAGCAGCAGCAGGAACAAATACAACCCAATAATTGGGTTGGTAGGCAATGAGAACTGAATGTGAGGAGAAAGAGCAAGCATAAATGGCATTTGTTTTGCATTCAGCAGTTCTACAAAACAGTGAACTGAAACGTGAATCTAAATCTGAGTTCTTAAGATGTCTGGCCAATCAACTTTCAATTACTTATGGAGCTTTCTGGAAGAAACCAAACAAAACCTCAAACCATACAGTTGTGTTTCATCTTCAAATTAATAAAATGAATGAAAGATTTTTCTTTATGCACATTACAATTCTACTGATTCAGAGGTTATGTAGAATGACATGCATATGCATGCTTAAGTATCAGATCCCTAATGAAGCAGTCTGCCATTTCTTACATAGACAACAGTGAAAAAAAGAATGCTTATGAGTCTCCCAAGGAGATGTTCAGCTAGCTATGTAGCCTTATTAAAGTGAACTAATTTCTTCTTGTATTTTAAAACAAAAGTGAGAAAGAAATCAGTAAATACTAAGGAGAAAAGATTTTCATGTCCTGACTAGTGAAAATAAGTGAAAGAACAATATTGAAAGGCGGAAAAGTGGAGAAAAAAGTAAAAAAAAGAAAATTGAGTCAGAGGTTGTTACTGTTCTCTGTAAAGTGGTCGATTGCATCCAAGCTTGGTCTCTATCAGTCTAAGATCTACTAAACTATATACAAAGAGCCAGTAAAGGTGCTTGTAACCTCTATTGGCTGACACATAATGAAAGATCCAGTGAAATACACATTCCTCACTAAAAAAAAGACCAAGTAACCACTAAAGAGGCTAGAGTTACAGTTCACGGAAACAGAGAACACTTTGCCAGCTAGGTGATTCCCAGTTTACAAAAATGCATTGTATATCTGTGAAGAAAAATAGCCTTTATTCTAATGATTTCTAAATTAAATATAATTTAGGAACTTGATCGAAGGTGTTTCAGGCCAAATATTAAACAGATCTGCACCGCTTCAGTGACCAAAGTAAAGGTTACATATAAAAGCGAGCACTAGCAGCTAATAGGAAGAAAAACAGTAAATGAGGGGAATGAAAGAAAGATATTTCTGAAACAGTATTTTCTAAGAAAATGAAGCACAGTTTTTACTATGTTTTTTACTTACAACTTCTTAAAACAGTTGTAACGTCACCTGTTTTGGTTAATATAAAAAAGACTTACATTAATGTTTTCATTTTAACATGCCTTCAGTATATTAAGAAATCAGACTACTATAAGGCTCTCCTTAATAAGGTGTTTAAATCTGCAAACTGGGCATCTTACAAAATGGCCAAGCTCCTGAACACAACCTACACTGTAGTCAAAAAGTAACAGAATGGGTTTTTTTTAAATTGGACAGGCCAAGAATAGCTAGTACAAGAAGAGAGAGTGCTAAGTTGGATGAAGATCCATTAGTCTACTAAAAAAACATTTTGTAAGAACTCAACATATGTGGCTGGAAATCCATGAGCTGCTTAATAATTTTGAATTTGTTGTTTTTTTTCAGCAGTTGTTCTATTGCTATGAACATAGGGGTGACAATCGTGCTTCTACATCCAATCTTGAAGGAAGATGATAACTGAATCTGCATCTCATTATTCAGTCTATGTTAACATCCTGGACCATACTATAAGAAACTATTCTTTCCAGTTAGACCACATGAGACGTTCAGCAGTTCATTATTGGTGAAAAACAGAAAAGTTTAATTCATAGAGGTGTTAAAGCTTCAATATCCTGTCTGCCTTTTAAAATTCATATGGTATTCATGATAACTGACTCATTTTTGTTAGAAAAGGGTGATGCAGAAACAGCCCACATGGATTTGTCAAGAGCAACTTCCCTCAAATGAATTTAGAGGGTTTTTTTCTCTTTTTTTTAACAGACCTACTTTCTTATTTTATGAGAACAAGTGGATAATTTGACTTTAGCCTATCATTGCATTAGTAAGAACTTTGCTACAGCCCTGTATTTCATTAGACAACTAAAAAATAAAATTGAATAAACAAATCAATTAGGGCATTACTGGTTAAAAACCACATATTTAAAGGATATATGTCAATGACATGAGATTAATATTCAACTCCTGTAATTAGTGTTCCTTGGGATTTTGTCTTTGTCTTGTTCAGTATTTTCTTTAATAACCTAGGTGGCTGATTAGGGAGTAGGTAAAAAAAAAATCCGTGGAAATCTCTAGAAAGTGAGGAGGCTCTTTGGGAAACAGACTGAAAATTCAACATGATTTTAGTAACTTGGAGAAAAGATATGAAATTATCAAGCTCATATTCAATGAAACTAAAGGCAAAGTATTTGGAGGAGAAATCAAAAACAGAGTGGTAAGTGTGTAGGTAGCACTTGGTGCAAAAGGATCAGGATTTCTAATAGAGTATAACACCTTAAACAGATTATCAAAAGTTAACTTCAGTTTGAGATGAATGAAAATGAACATAATTTATCATAAATTTGAAGTAACTATTAAACTGCACTGGAGCCACAAAACCTCCAAGAATACAAATAAGTATTGTGAGCCCTCCAGATGAATACTTTAGCAGCTTACTTGAGGAAACTTTGAGGCAAATTAGGGAACATAGAAGAAAGCAACAAAATCTATCAGTTTGCTTATCAAATTCATAAGAGAAGTTGAAGATAAGACTCAGAAGGAACCCAGTTATCTCCTAGTTCAAAAGATAGGCTGTTATATAAAAACCACTGTGAGCTTTTTTTGATGCCTATGCTAATGAAAATTCTTAAACGTGTTGCAGCATATTGAAGGTTACCAAAGCACTTAGCTTAATCAGCTAGAGGCACTGCTATTCATACAGTATTGAGGTGCATCAAGACCCAGGTGGCCAAATAAGGTAGCATTTTAATATCAGCATAAAGTAGAAGCAACGTTGAAAAATCACGGTATGTGTCACAGAGGCACAGAGAGAAGTTCAAACAGAAATGTTGGGGAGACCCTCCCATCAAGTCCTGAGGTTCAGAGAGAACCTCCTTGCTTTCTAAACATCTTCTCAGAGAGGAGCCTGAGTGTGGCTGGAGCCACTCCTAGTCCCAGACCTGGTCAACAGTTTATGTCTAAAGGATTTTATATACACACATAAGCAAATCAGGCAGATGGCAAACTCAAAAGGGGAATTTATTTGTCTAACCAGAGTTGCTTAACCAGTGATAAGCTAAACATAAAATGTGCTCTTAATTAAAATCACTTTATACTCCAACTAACACTAAACTATGGGTTCAGGATACCAGGTGGAATTCATTACTACGCAGCTCAGGAGATTCCCAAACTTTGCAATGACAACCCAAAACATGCCCGCCCTCACTCACTCACCTACAAGACTAGGGCTCTCAACCTCAAGGAGTTTCCTTAGGCACCATCTCTCTGAGGAGAACTGACTCAACATGGCCTCACCTGGCAGGGCTCCATTTATATCCTAGGTCAATCTGAGCTGTGGCCATACATGGTCAGTGATCTAGAAACTTCTCTTGACTGAGGCGTGTGATTTGCTGAGTCCTGTCTGTTGACCAAGGGGCCCTGCCTTTCCTGTCCCCTGACCGAGGGGTCCATCAGTTGAGAAGTTTCTGGTGGTGGTGAGGGAGGTGCACCTGCTACAGTATGAGGAATGAAAACTGAATTAAAGTAAATAGGGAGAATGAAAACAGCTGTCTGGGATGAATGTGGTAAAGACTTTGACTGAATAAATTAGGTCTTCATAGCACCTAAGACCTTGCAAAAACTGACTGAAGGTTAGAGGAACAAAAAGGAAAGCAATGGAAAAGCAGTTCCTAGTCTTATCATCAAGAAGCAACACCAGGAATGAGGAACAATAAGAAAACCTGGATTCTCTGTGAAGACATGCCAGATATGTTCAAATCCAACTTAAACATAGTTCTGCTTATTTGTAGTAGACATTAAGTTATTGAAAATGAAGTCACGTATTAGGTGACATTGAGTGTTGCTATATTAATGTTTTGAAGTGGAATAGTTATTCATGCCTGCTGCAGGGATTTAATTTCTCACCTCCTCTGAGAACCTTCCAGTCCAGCTGATGAGTAAGTGTATTCACTCAATGAATTGGTGAGCAGCAGCAATCCTTAATTAATACAAAACACTTGTTTAGGTGTAGAACAAGAAAAAATTTCCTGATTTTCAGCAACTAGAACATACATACTGAAATATAATGCAGAAAAAAACCTTTTCTGATAAATTGAAAAAGTTATGTTCTACCTAGCAAAAAAGTTTTTATCTTCTCACTGGTGATTTTTACAACGCAGTTAATGAGCATTTGGAAAGGCTGATACAGTATAAATCTGCTGTGCAGCATAGGGATGGACTGATGTGCAGCCTTATAACTCTGAATTTTGTAAATTATGATGAATGTTATTTGAGTTATCGGAACACAACAATAGTGCAATCCTAAATGTTGGATTCACACAAATGCTTTGTATTTTTACAAGGTTGTGTTGGTGTGTTAGGTTTTTGTGATTTATTAAAGCTTTTCATTAAATATAGCCCAAGAGTCTGTTCAACAGAATACAGATGAGGCCATGTGTGCTATGCAGACCTCAAGGAAAGGACTCTGCTTTGTGGGAAACTGTCCTATCTATGAGAAATGTCAGTCTTTGGGGGTTGGAGGGGAAGTAAACATTCTTGTAATCCTCTTTTACAGACTACAATGTGTATTTTTTGCTTTCCCTCTGAAGCTTATGAAGTAAGTCCCTTTAGTTCACAAAATTTACTCCATTTCTAGGCTTCGTCATTTTACTAAATGGCCAGTACTGAAAGTGTTAAGGAAAAGAGTTAGGAAATGACCATGTCTGTGTAGGGATTCAATTTGCCTGGCTTAGATTCTTAACAGCAAATTGTCAAATTCTGAACTAATCACTGCCTGCTCACATTTTATTCAGTGGAGAAAGACAGACACATCCAGGAGAGATTCTTCTGGCTCAAGATGACGGTCTAAGCTTAGTGAGATGGATTGCCCTTTGCAGATGTCTATTTATCTTCACTAAGCTACTAAAAGAGCCTAGGATGATTATCTTAGCCTAAGATAACTAATTGTTTGATGTCTAAACTTAGGTAAGATAAATCCTACCTGTAATGCTTTTTTTATTTGTTTACTTTACGGTTTGGTGTAAACATTTTCGAACAAATGAGCAAAAGAAAAAACGTTGTAAGCTGTGGCATAATACAAATTCTGCTGAAGGCAGAACCTTACAGCTGCTGTCTGTGAGATTTGGATCAGACAAATAATTTCCTCCTGTGATGGAGTCTCTGGAGAGTTGTCATTAATCTAATTATATGTGGAGGTTATAGGGTCTAGACATTTTGCTCCTCAAATCCATCTTTTCCTTTATGTACATGCCAAGTATAGACTCTAGAGATGCCATTCAAGCATCCAGCTTTAGGTACCTTAAAATCATGTGAACTAAGCTAGTCGTCCAGGCTTATTCAGTATCAAAGGAGAGAGATGCTCATGTCCAGAGGGCAGCCTCTCTTAGATAAGAACCTGAGGGGTAATTTGCCTTTGGGAGGTGTCTGCCTTATTACCCAACAAATTTACAATTTACATTATTTTCCATAGCTTCACAGATACTAACAGACAAACAGAAGAGGCAGACTGGTTCATTCTCAATGCTATGAAATGAAAAATTATGTTATGGTGCAAACTGAAGCAAGACTGCAAACTTAAATTGAACTGATTGTGGGTGAATTTAAAAAAAAGAAAGTCTGAAACTTGTAAAATATCTTTTTCTCCCAAGAAAATAACTGAATTTTTCTGGAATTTTCACTATCTGATTAATTTAGGACTTTTTTTTTTTTTCCAATTACTAAATAATTCCTGAGCCAGTACTAATTTCTATAAATACATTAATCATTGAACAACATGGCAAAACAATTACGCAAATTGCCTACTGTGGAAATGTTCTGAAACACCTCCGTTCAGTTACTTCATAGTCACACTATCTAAATTTGATAGAATTTTATTGTCTCTTATCTTAGTAGTTAATATGAATAAAGGAAGAAGTAGTGTGACAATATTCTTAACTGAACACTTTCATCGCACCAGCTGAGTGGCTGCTTGGCTTTTCGATTAATTGTGAAAATTCTTCTTGTTCTAGTCCATCAACAACAACAGTAACAAACTCTTCTTAGAACTAAATTCAATCAAAGATTTATTTGCAAAAAGCCAAAGTAACCCTGGTCAAAAATGAGTAAGTTCATTTTACTTTCATAATAAACTTGATCACTTATTCTATTGACGGAAGCGCATGTAGCATGAGATGTTGCTCTGACGAATGATTATTTAGCAAAGATCACTTAATAGAAATTCTCACACGCTGCTGCTACTGACACTTTGGGTGTAAGAAATGCTGTCTTGACAGAAGTAGATATATCCCATTTTATATTGCAAAGGTAAAGTAGTATTTTCTCTTGTCCTTGACAGCAGTTTTACGTGAAGGTAAGGCTTTCACAGTGTGTACTTGAGCTCATAGATTCTACCCTTACAAACTGGTTAGAATTGGTCCCCTGGACTTGACTGCTTCCAGTACTGAAGAAGTCTATCAAGCTATTCTTGGCCGCAGTTTGTCAAAGCTCACTCTTTTCTGATCTCACCACTCCTTCCATTTGGTTCTCTTTAACCTGTTTTTGTATGAGTGCTACATAATCACATTCTAGTGTGTGTTTGCCTAGTTAGTTATCTGACTGTCTGTGCCTCAAATAACTGCTGCACAACTAGGCAGTTTCAGTCAAATTCTCAGTCAAATTTGGCAAACTCCTAGTCTTCAAAAGGTTATTAAGTTTCCGCAGTTTTTGTGAGAGATGACAGCCAAATAAAGGATATGCTCCCAGCTGAGCTGTTCTTGAGAGAAAAGCTGCAGTATAAACATAACTTTTATTTGATGTCATACAATCCACACAGAAAAGGAATTGTGAATACTTCAGCTAAAGGGAAAGCTTTAGGCTGGACTCCTGTTAGACACAGGGATAAGGATCAAATCCATGGAAACCAGGATTCATTAGTTGGGCACTCACAAAATTACTTTTTGTTTCCTCCTTCTGGATTTCTCACTGAGTCCTTGGGTTTGGTTTTTCTTTTTGTGTGTGTTGGTTTTGTTTGGTTGCTTTATGTTTTTGCCTTTTTTTTTTTTTTCCCTAGCACCATTTAAAAGGGTGCCTTGCAGTTATTAGCATGAAGACGTCATTTTCCTCAAAAAAAGCAGGGAATTTTGTCCAGATATAAAATGCAGTATTATTACTAAGCCTTTTTTTAGCTCAAATGACCCATTTTTTCCATTAATTACTTTATACTTGCATGGCATATATATATGATGGAACCTAATATCTTACTATATACTACGCTGTGATCTCTCATTTCTAGGTCAAAAGGATGGAATATTAGATGAAGAATCAGTAAGAACTGCATTCATCAGTATGTCCATTACCTTTTTTCCTCTAACCAGATTTCCTGGGGAGAGGGGGAAAGCAAAACTGGTTTTTATGCTGAAATTCACATTTTACCATAGGAAAAATGATTTTGAGAAATATTGTAATTTCTTAATTAGAAGAATTGAAGGAAAAATGGGCTTCAATTCAAAGTTTCAAATAAAGAAACATTTTTAATTTTAAATAACATCAAATTTGAAATTAAATGCCATTTCTAATATTAATTTTGAAACTAAAAATATCGTCATGACTTAAAAATGTCATTTTTGGAGAAATTTCAAAATGTTTTACTTCAACACTTGCAATAAAAGCTATTCCTTCTTGGTAAATTTTCGTATTTAATACAATGGAAACTCATGCTGAATTACTACAACATTGTGTATAATTTAGTTTTTAATAATTCAAATGCTACTAGAAAATGACCTAATTTTTAGAGAAAATCACCTAATCGTGACATAGAAATGAGTTCTCAAAAGATCTGGTACCTCCTTGCCCCTGTGGCTGAATGTAGATAGTCCCTGAAGGTGATTCTTAAAGCTGTTTTTCATAAACCTGTAATGAGAAGAATTTAGATAGTTAAAATACTCAAAGGGAGATATGAAAGGAGAAATTAGCAACAGTAGATAAATATTTTAAGTCTAAGAATACATGAAGATAAAAGTGATAGGACACACTTCAGGCTTGGAAAGTTAATTAATCTGGGTTTTAAATTGACTATATAGAGGAATAATTCCCAGAGAATGTAGCAAAAGTGTCCTCCTAACATATTACAAAGGTAATTGTGCTGCTGAGATAAAAAATCTTCCATGGAGAAACATCATATCTGTTCTGCAGCCCAAACCTTTTCATCCCATGGTTGTAGCAGCACTGAAGCAGCTCCTGGGCTGATTACTTGTCCTTTGTTGGTTACATAGCAGTAAGCAAACTTTCAGCAAGTCTGAACCACCTATTTCAGCAGGTAGTATTCAAAACGTTGCTTGTCCACCACATTGTTGTAAACATGATGGATTTCAACATTTTTATAGTTATCATTAGGATTAGAAAATTTATTAGAATTAATAGCTAAAACAAGCTATAGATCATCCCTTACATGTGGATTGCCATCCAAAGTCAAATTATGATCCCTTGTTTAGTTGATCAATCTTTTTCTAAATTAAACCTTCTTTAAACAGATAGGTTTTGCTTTTTAGAATTACTTAGGTCAGTTTGTGAGCTTTTGTAGAAGTCACGTAATACTGATTCATGTGCTCCGTGAATGGATGATCTCCTAAATTGGCTTTATTTCCTTTAAAAATAATCTTGCTTTGCCATTCAACTATTTGGTTACATATATCCTTGTCATCGAAAAAGGAAACCTCACTTGAATGCTTATATGAAGCCCATTTAAATCAAACAAATGTTCATGTATAAAAAAGATCATTAAGCAGCTGAGTCAAATCCTGTGTTCTCGTTTGGTAAACTGTGTCAGGACCAACATTGTATACTATTTTACCATGTCTAACTATAATTTCCATTGGAAAAAAACACTTGAATTCAAGTATAAAATCACCAGTGTTATGTTATGCTATGAAATTTGAATGATAATATGGTTCTGAGACACATAAAATTTTAAGATTTATTGTTGACCTAGAATCCCAGTACAGTGCCTTAACTGTGAACTCAGCCCTCTTCCCTGCAGATAAATTTGTCCTATTAAGACTCTACCTGTTTGCCAAACTGTTTTTATTCCTACATTTCCAAATACATTCTTGTAGAGCAACTACCTAAGTAAGAGATGAGAAAGCTCTTGAGTTTGCTTATGCTATATTACTTCCACTCAATTTAGGTTTTCTGACAGGAAAGAGCTTTCAGAATTAGCTGCTGTCCCTGTGAATGTGCAGGAAAGACATAGTTTAAAGCTTACAAAACTGTTTACATGATGAATATAAACATGATTTTGTCCAAAGTCACACTGCTTTTTCTGTCTTTTGCTGTACTGAAGAAGTTAAGCAGCTAAGACATTCAGAGTGGCTTATAATACTTTATACATGACTTCTGTCAGCTTTATTGCAGTATGTGCTGTAAATCCTTTGGCATAGTCATGGTCTACTAGGCCAATAATCTCATTTCTAAAATACCTCTAAATATGTATTTACATGAGAGCATAATAGCTCCAAAGAAGCAATTATGACCAAGGAAGTCAACAACCCATATTTTAAAAGTCCAGAAATTGATACATTCTTCTCAGTTAACTCAAATTCTGTGTTTCTATAAAGTAACTAACTTTGTTCTCATCTAACCATGATTTTAAACTACCTGTCATTGAATTAGTATAGCAGCATGTTCGATTCAAGGGTTCTTAACCCAGCTGCAGCTCAAGGTAATGAAAATACGCCCATTAAATTTTATCAAAACTGAACAGCATAAATTTCTGAAAAAAAATTCCCAAAATATAAAAAAGACAATCAGAAGTAGAAGTTTTTCCTTCATTTTTTAATTCGTTCCAAAGGTAGCTGGAAAACAGAACGATTTCAAGAAGATTACATCTCAAATCAACCATGCTTAAACACTCTGACAGTTGCATAGATAGGAGTGCTGTACGGTAAGGCAGGAATTGAAAAATGCTGCTTCAGCAGGGTCCGTGGAGAAAGGACACTCCTCTAATTTTCCATCTTTTTCTCATCTTACTTATTTTAAGATCATAAAAGATTGCAGCTAAGCCTTCAAAATATTTAAATCATTATCCATATGTCAGAAACAGCAGTGAGAATATACATAGTGTTATTAGACAATCAATTGTAATAGTCTAATACAAACTTCAACTATTTTCATAAAATTTCAAGCATGTAATGAACAGCCTTTGGTCAATATTTATTTATATATTTTCAGTTCCCTTTTAGTCTACTATTTGCCCAAAATGATAGTTAAAGGCAGATCCTTCATGGTGTTTTTTATTTATATTGTTTAAAGAAAAAAATCCTCTAGCTTCATATCTGTCTCCTCATATTCAAGACATGCAAAATGGAAATCAAAATCTGTCATAGATACAAGCAACCCAGAAAAAGAAAAGATTTTCTCACATGGTTCAGAGTGAGGCAGGCCCATTTGGAGACCAACAGGCCTTTGCCGTTTTCTTAGAAACCAAGAATATCCATTTATCTGTGTAATGCAGAGCAGTTTACAATTATTTCTGAGTATTTCGTTTTATCTAAAAGAAATCTCCACTTTCATCAGCTCGTGAAGCTGGTAATTAGTATCCAGAACTGGTGGAGATCTTACCCACAGCTTTTATAGAGCATGGCATTTTCTTTTTATGGGATCACACCCTGGGAAATGCATTCTTTACCCAGGTTGTCTTACTGGTACATCTAGATTTCCGAGTACTTTTTTTTATTTTTTTCCCCCCATATAAACTATCACTTGTAACCATTTCCACACTTGGCAGTTTTGTATCCTGCTTTTCCTGAAAGTCTCCATTCAGACTCCCCCTGGATGTTTGCCAGAACCAAACTAATTCTCATTCTACTTAAAATGCTTCCCTTCATATACATGCGTGTGTGTAATAGGTAATAGATCTGAATTTAACTTTACAGGCCGGTGAGCTAGGCACCTCTGTGTCCCTGATCCATTAGGCACTGGGGAACACAGATCACTGGGGAAGACACACTCCATCGATGCCTTCTCATTTTGCTAATACTAAGCTTTTAACTGACATCAGCATCGTGTGGCAAAATTACTTCCAACCTCATTTAAACTGCTGCACATTTGAACAGGATTAAATGATGGGTTTTAGTAAATTGGTGAAGCATAAGTTTGCGTATGCATAAATTAACCTGGCCAAAAGCCAGCTTTCAGGAAATCCATTCTTATTTCGCTGCTGAAAGTAAATGTCTTGTCTCCAGGGGTGAGAGGAAGAAGGTACAGGGAGTAAGGGAACTCTTACTTCGCGTCCTATTGATTTGGACCTCACAAAGGATTCACATCATTGGTTTGCCCAAGCCTGTGGATTGAGCAGATCAGCACTGACCTACTACCTCCGAACTCACAGCTGCTCAGCTTTACTTTCTCAGTGCTCACTGAACTGAAAGAACGCTTTGGAGCTCCTGCCCGACTTTCACAGCCATCCTATGGCAGCACAATGTCCACTGCTGTTTCCCTTTCACTGAAGCGCATCTTTCATTTTTCCCCCCTTTTTTCACCCACACTAGTCTACACAGGCTTCATTATAATTTCTTTTTGTTTTCCACAGAAATTACTCTTTTGAAGCATTAATGCCAACAGTCCTCCCAAGATTTCTGCAGGCTGCATATCTAAATCAAAACACACAAAATCACACGGAATTAAGGAAAGCACTGAAATCTTACTGGAGAATCTTGAAAGCATTTCTCTTTTCCCTCCCCCCTCCTCCCATTTGCCTTGTTGTTTTTTGTTGTGTTTTGTTTTTTTTTTTTTTGTTTTTTTTTTTTTTTTTTTTTGTTTTTTTTGTTTGTTTTTGTTTTTGTTTTTGTTTTTTTTTAAATTAAATCATTCCTCAGCTAGATTCCATCAAACATTATGTAGATGTGAAACATTTTTTATTCTGGTAAATGAGGCTGAATCGAAAGACTGCCTTGTAAACAGAAGTTTAAATAGATTGCAATTTTCTTCCCCTCTCTCCTAAACTTTCAGTAGCTTTAACACCTACTTGTGAAAATTAGCTTCCTTAATAGCTTTTTATTTCCCCCCCCCTCCCCTGGAAATGGTGGATGCTCCATCTAGTGGACTAATTGAGCACTGTTGAAACTTATCACAGATAGAATCCCTTTAACAAGTGTCCAGAAAAAAATATCCTTATTGCAACAAAAATGTAGAAAGAAGGGGGAAAAAAGAAGGAAAAAGACAGCTTTCAATTTCTACTGAACATGTAGAAGTTTGAGCAATAATTACAAGCCTTATAATGCATCCTGAGAATTTTTTCTCTTCACAAGCAGTACTGCTATTGAGATAGTCCATTGTTGCCATGGTAATATGTCATAAATTTCTGTCAACTACCTAAAATAGCTGCAGATCACAAGGTAATCAGGTTTGGTGGATTTTTTTTTTTAATACTTTTTTGAATTTTAACAGGAATAATCTATCTTTGCTTTGTAATTTGTAAGCACTTTGTTGAATAAACCAATGTTTATTATATTTTTCTCACAGTGAAATGTTTACCATATTGTGTAAAGACTCCTATTAAAATATCTTTAAATGTACACAGGTTTCTGCCTTGACCGATAGATATTTATTTCCTCTAATTTGTACTCTGAACATTAACATGATCATGAGGCTGGAAGAGTGTGCTGTGGTGTTGTGACATGTCTATGAATCTTAGTCATTACTCTTGTCATTGCTTATAACAAGATTTTCAGCATGGTCAAACACTCAATGCCCCAATGAAAGAAAAATACAATATTAAATTTAAAAATGCTAAAGAAAAGGCTGTCTCTAAATCCAGATGATGTTATACGTGTACTGGAAATTATAATTAAGGGAAAGTCTGTGAATTCACCTACAATGTCACCTACTCACCAAGGTGCTCTACCCAGCAGTGTGATTGAAAGCTGCCATCCATGACAGAAAGCTTAAACAGATCTGGCAATTCATGCTTGAAATGATGTCATGAAATTAGGGAATGCAGAATTTGTATCACCAGAAAGGTGACAGCATATTATTATTTTTTGGGAAAGCAGTAACATTTTATAGAAACATCCCCACAAACAATCACACTTTAAACCATATGTAAAGTCTTGGGGGTGGGGATTTGAGGTTGAAAAGCAGCTTTCTTCTTACTTTTCTTTTTTTTTCCCTTTTTCTCCCCTCTCCCCCCTTGTAACCTTTCTGTACTTCTATTTGCCTCTTGTGCAACAAATCAAAGAATGCAAAGACATTTATTTACCGTGCATAGTTTGTGTATGATTACAAACAACAAGACTACATCTTTATCATTTACATTCAGCTTTGATAGAAGTGTGTTAAAAGCAGGCAGTGCAACCATAGATTATTAGAAACTTGTGCTGTGTTTTTGTGATGTAATGTAGTGTAAAATACCTAATAGCATTAACATTCTACTCAAGCCTCACGTACGTAATGCTGCAGGCTCTATAGCTACCAAAGCCAAAGACATAAACAGGCTTTAGTGTCTTGAGAAAAAAAAAAAAACGAAACAACATTTGGGAATTGACGACCCTATTCATTGATATAGTCAGCTTTGGTAGCTGAGTGTGAGAGGATGGTTGCAGAACAGAAAAGACTATATTCAACATTCATGAGCTGGGGCATTTTTTACCTATTACTCAGAAAATACATATTTTGCCTGTAGATGATCCAATTGAAGGGAATTTTAATATAAACATAACTAAATTTCTAAGAAAAGTATAATTAAGGGAACATTCCTTGCTGCTGGAAAAAAAAAAAAAAAGCAAAAATAGAAAATTTAGGATAAAGTCCTTTATATTCCTTTTCCCCTTTTCTTTCCTCCCCACCTGTTCGTTTTTTTTTTTAAAAAAAAAAACTTTTTAAAATTTCTAGAAGAAAAATCCAGAATTTTCACCAGAATGCAAAAGGCGAAAAAGCATATAAAGCTTTATTTTAAGTTTTCTTCTTTTCATGCTTGCAAAACATTTAAGCAATAAATAGCAAGTGGAGATTCACAGAATGTGACAAAAGCAAGAGAACAATTTAGCTGGTGTCAATTAACCCCAGTCTAGAAAGAATTTAGCAGCTAAAAGTCTATATTATATATCAAAAAATATATATCCCCTACATGGATCCAACTCAAACACCCCAAAATTGGGTTTGAGAAAAAAAAAAGAGTCAAGCCCTTTGGTTCAGCCTAGGTTTACTTCTAAAATACAGATCCTGAAGCAGTATTCCCTGAAAGGGGAATGTTGCTATAAAATTGTTGTGTCCTGACTTGTACATAGTGTTATAAAAAATACACAACAAGTCTAAGAAAAGCCAAGCTTCTTCCTGATATTAAGTTGCTTTTCAGACTGACAGTGGAAAAGATGTTGAAAGGGGAAAAGAGTATTTATCGGATGAACTTACCCAATTTTGACCTTCTAATATATAATAATCTGCATACCATACAGAAAATGCTATCTAGGTACTTCCTTCCACTTGGCTAATACCTAAATCTCTTATTTTCATGCTTTTATAGTTGAAAATGATGTGTTATCAACTTAAAGAGGCTGACCAAGACTTCTCTGATGTCAGGAACCCTGAAGCTTTTCCCCTTTGCCTGGCTGTCCACCAATGTGCATGTTAGAGGTAGGTAGGAACCAAACATGCTTATGGTGAAAAATCAACTATTAACATCAATAAATGGAGGGTCTTACAAGAAATAGCAATTTTGCTTAAGCTATGAAGATGTGTTAAAAGAGTGACTAATTACTTCCGATCACAAGATATATACTAGATAAAATGGTATTTTAGTGATTTTCATGATTTTTATGTCAAGGGTTTAATTTTGTACATTCTTTTAAGCTCACCGTTCTGTTTTCAGGTATATCTGAATGGAGCTGAAAATCTACCCAGGTCAACTTCCAAACATAACCAGTAGTTCTCTACAGAAAGAAGAAACTGCAGAAATGTTCCTTTGGAAAAAAATATCAAAGGCAGTACCACAGCTTTAATGGTTAAGTATCTTTCATAACAGTTCTTCCACATGAGAACAGTAATTTTCTTCCATAAAACCAAGTTACAGAGTTACAGTCTCTTTTTTCTTTTTTTTTTTTTTTTTTTTTTTAACCTGTATTCTGTTGCCATAATGTATTTCTATGCTATGGTATTCTTTCCAAATGCAATAGAGTACAACATAACATAATTTGTCTTCTTGGAAAGGTTCAGACTCATACTTCTGATTACTATCACTGAAGAGCTTGACAATCTTTTGTCATCTCCTTAGAAATCCAACTTCTTCATTTTATTGAGGCTGAAACCAGAGAAAGACTATCCCAAGAAAACCCTATTTGTCCTAAGGAAAAAACTTAGAATACAAAATGTAACTTCTAACTTTGAGTTAGTCTGCCCTGATGAAATTTTCCTTTGATTCCTTCAATGCTACAGTAATTGCTTCTCTATGCAAAGGAGTTTCTTGTCTGTGTAGCTACAAAACTTCTTGAAAATGGCCCAAGGCTTTTCCTTAAGGTTGTTTCTCTCAACAACTCCGACTGTGGAGTCGAGGGGAGGCAAGTCTCACCATACCCATAACAAGAACTTTCGGTACCCAATAACTTCAGTTTTGAAAACAAAGTTCCCTCAAAGTTACGTCTGAGCAGGGTTTTCAGAATTCCCATTAATTCCATCCTTGGGTATCCTTGGACCCTGATTTATGAAAAGAAACGTCTTGTCTTGAGTTGGCTGATGGATTCACCATTTTCCAGTTACAGCACTGACTCCTTGGTGCATGGATAGCTGAATTGTGACTTGGCATCTGAACTGTCCTGCAACGTAGCATTTCAAAATAAACTGTCACCGATTTCAGTTTGCCTTACCATCCAGAATTTGCCAAGGTATCGTGTTTCCACCTGTGAATCTGAACATTATTCTTTTTGGGGTTGGACTGTAAGAGATTCAGAATATCAGTTTCACAGAATATCAGTTTTCACTAAAATGCCACCCAAAATCATTGTATGAAATGCTAAAGCAGTATTACTACACATGAAGGCAAAGTAGCCTTTTCAGCCCCTCCCATGTTATTGTGGCCATAGCTTATTTCACCTACAGTCTAGTTCTAGTACTGTGCTACCCTTAAAAAAAAAAGGTATTGTAATTGAAACAATGGCAATCCATTGAGGAACCTGCAGAAAATCTGTAAATTTTGAAATACCCTATATTCATTTTTAAATAAAGGCAGTAATGGTCTTAAAAATGACATTATGATTGATTAGCTAAAATGAATGGCAGATATCAATGAAATCCATTATGCGGAAAATGCCAGTTTGGCTGACTTTCCATCTTTAAACTGCGTCTCAGCACAACTTGTAATAAGGATGTAGCTGTAAGGGATGAGACAAACCAATCGATCGATTGCAATACTGGAAAAAAAAAAGAGAATCAAACTAACAAAACTAAATATTTCATTGGGTGGGTAATGCAAGTATTTCTATAGTCCTCCCTCAAAATTTCTATATTAAATCAGAGCAGAGACTTGTCTAACCCTGTTTCCTGTCATGTACTCTGATTTTATTTTGACCAAGGAGGAATCTCATTCACCTTGTTCCAGGACCGCAATATTTCCTTTCAGAGTGTGTGAGCTATCATAAAAGAATGGTAGTATAATTTTTAGCAGATATGAATTATTTTTGCAACAAAGAGAGATATTTGACTTTAGTCAGTAAAAGCTTCGATACTGTTTTTAATGAGAAAGCTTTCATAAAGTATTTCTCATTAAGATTTTAACAGGCCAATAATAGTAATCTTCACCATATTCTTCATCTTTCCTTCTTTAGAAGATGTAAATATTTTATAAGAAGATTTAAATAATATTTTCTTGAGAAACAGACATATTTATGGCATAAATGACCTGTCTGGTAGATGTTTGATCTCTGACTGATGGATACTAATTTGTGACATATAGTGACTATCTCATAGCTGTACATACAAAGCATGAAAACCTGGCTCCATCGCAATCACTAGTTCAATGAGCCTGGAATTTTCCCCTCAATGCCTCAACATGCTATCAAACATCATAATCATACAATCAGACATTTTTTCTAGTCATAGTATCAGGAGAAATATTGCCAGCCTTCTCAAGAGGTTGCTATCAAACCAGACAGCTAATCTGCAATGGATTGCCTAAGAATTATACCTGCAGGTACTTCCTGTTCGTGATATTGTTGGTTTATGAAAATAAAAATTTCTTTTCTTTAGGTTGCAGTTTTGTAAAATACTGTGTGACACTGGTGTGGAAAAACCAAAAATATGGCATTTTCTCCATAAATTCTCATAGAAGATTTATTCTAGAATTTTGGTTTGGGTTTATGTTTTGATTTTTTTTTCTGCTTTAATGTATTTCTAGGCTAATTAGCCTATTTTCCAAAGAGGAAAATTTGCATGCTCACAATACTTACTCTATGCATATGAATGTATTGCAATCCTTCCTAAATGGCTATACCTGTAGCAGTAATGTGCAACAAAAGAAACTGTTTATTTTTCAGTCCTAGATACCCAAACACTTGGCACTGCATGAATCATTAAAACTAATGGAGTCCTGAAATATTGCCAGGCTCTTCCTTTCATTGTTTAGGGCTTGTTTCTGCTCACAGTGATTTCAGCTGGACTTCTGCCATTAACTTCAAAGTAGAAGTAGGTCCTTAGAATTATCTCATTTTTCCTGAAGTTTCCATAGCAGATCACTTTGCTAATTGAACCATGTCATCTTTTTTATTTTTGTGTTGTCCGTTTTATCAAGTTTAATTATTGAACCAGATTGTTGAATTCTGTGTTTATGTTTATGATTTTTTGTTTGTTTTTTCTCTCTCTCAATTTAATGGCAAATCCAGTGTGTATTCTTTTTAGTATCATAGCTTTCCTATCAAAATAGCTCAGGTACATCAAATACTTAGTTTCTTCTGCTGAGTTATCTATGTAGCTGTGTACGACTGCCCACAGGTGAAATACCGTAGCTCTTACCATGTACACACACTTCTCTACAGCTGAGGAAATTTCAAATGTTTACTGAATGAACCACGGCTAAAATTGTCTAGTAACGCTAAACAGTGTTCTAATGTGGTTCTTGGCCATTTTATTGTGTAGTCACATGGGACACTCATAGATCCTTGACATGTTAGTTAGGCAACATTCTTACACCTTTGAGCAAAACAATGTAGACTGTACTTAATGTCACATCCACTGTAAAAAGTAGTTTGGACATTGGACACTTGGACAATGACAAGTAACCTTCTGTAGCTACACTGCAGAATCATATTTTACTTCCTCAGAATATAGTTTTAGTAGGTTTTCCTGCAGTTAAAAATACAGACTAGAAAATACATAATTTCCATTTTAATTACGTTAACCACTTTAATGGTGCCCAAAATCTGAACAATATGGTATCATTACATTAACTTTGTAAAGGATCATAGAATTTTAGTGCAGAATCAATTTTATTTTACCATTCAAGATCCTTAATGAACATTAAATGGGGGTGAAAAAGATTGTAAGATAAACTTTGAATTAGGCTCTCTTCCATTTGGGTTTCAGAAAGAGCTCTCAAATGCTATCAGATTTATCACTTTCATTCTACCTCTGAAGGAGCATTGCTTGGCATTGCCTTTTCTTTGGACATATTTACATTCTGTGACCCTTCTAGACTATTCAGAATTGCTTTTGTGGACCAATCATTAATGAACCTGTAGTTTATGTATGGCTATGCTGGTGTTACCATGCCAGGACATTACATCATTAAGAGAAAAGAACATGTGTTCAAAAGTTTTTTTTTTAAAAAAAAAAGTCTCTTGCATAGTAGGAAAGGGAATGATGATGAAACAAAATAATGGGTGTGGCATTGAAAAAAATGTTTTTCACTGTCATTTAAGTAATCTCGCTGTATTTCTCACCACAATATGAGCAGAAAAGAAAAAATATTGCATATTACTGCTTTGATTAATTTAACTCTGTTCTATGGTGTTTTTCATATGAAACACATAACCAGCTTTTGTTTGTAAGTTTTTTATTAAATGATGTAGATCAATAAGTTGTTATCTCCCTCAGAATTTTCAGGTGTGTGCAGTTTTTGTGTCATCTATTATCGCGCAATCACATTGCTTTCTGCTTCGCAAAATGAAGGACTGCATCTCTTGCTTTGTAATTTTGCCTGTTCAACTTTTCAATAAACACTGAACAGAGAGGTAGTAGCTGTCTCACTTCTGTTGTACTCATCATGAGCAAATATTGTGTTTTTAGCAAGTTATTGCTCACAGCCACCTTCTTTAACAAGCAAACTCAATCGTAAGTATCAACTGACTTCAGGGGTCTAGAATGAAGAATTTCAACACAAAAGATGGGGTTTCTGTCAATGCTACATCTTTCAATAGGAACAGATTTAGATTGTTTTTCTTTTAAAAATCAAAGTTACAAGGTTTAAACACTTACTACATTGTATATGGGAAAGATCAATAGTGTAGCCTTGAATATTAAGGGTTATATTTCTTGGTGAAATTCTGACTGGCATGCTCTGGGTCTCAACAGAAACTGACAGGTGTTTACTCTCTATAAGAAAGCTACAACTCTGAAGGAAATAAGTCATTCTTCTTTCGAATATGTTGTAAGGACCCCCTCTCCTTGCAGCTAGGAACAAGAACAACATGTTTAAACAAGTTGTATCTCTCAAATGAAACAAGCCTTGTTCTTTCTTGAACCAGGTGAGGAACAACTGTTAAGCTTAGAGGAAAAGACAGTGAGAAATATTTTAATGAATTATTAAAAAAAAAATAATGTGAAAAACATATTGGTGTTTTGGTATAAACATTCCACAGAGTATCATCTTTGACAAACTTCTAATGAGATGTTCACAGAAGTAGCAAAAGTTTTATGTTTGTTTTCATGCCAGCCCACTTATCAGACTGCCGTAGAAACTTTTGAGATCTGCGGTGCCAGGACAGACATGCTCTAAAGTCTGCCTTGGCTAAGTTTTTTTAATTTCTTGTGATACAGTCCTATGGAGCCTGGGCTTTCCCCAGGACTTGGTTCCTCGTTCAGGCCCAGGGAGATGAGATTTCCTCTGATTCAGGCTTCAAGCAGGGCTCAGGGATCCCACACTGCCTACAGCAGAGCCAGCAACGTAAAACCCTGAGAAGCCAAGGCTCCCCTGCTGAAGACAAGGCAGCATAAGAGCTGGCACACTATTTGGAGACATTAACTGCTTTAACTAGGTCATTCATACAAATTTCCACAATTCAGTAAATGTTCACATTTGCAGTAGTTCATATTGTTCCAAATTCTGCTTCCGTTTTTGAGATGGAACTCACTATTTTGAGTCTACTCTTTTTCTAAGTGTAAGTTTCCAGCTATCACAAAAATATTCTTCACGAAGATGTGTGATCTCTATTCTTGCTGTTCCCAAGCTAGCAGTAATAATGTTGTCTGTTTCAGGAAATTCTTAAATTATATACTTCTCAGATTATATCAAACTTTCTGGAAAATCACTGTGCTCAGAATAAAGAGTTTAACATCATTTCACAAAATTAGATCCTATTTCATAAAGATTATTTTAAGATAGATTTCACAAAGTTCAGGGGTTTTACCTAAAGTGAACAAGTGGTGAAGTACATGAAATTTGCTGAAGAGGGGACCATGTTGCTCTATATCTTCGTGTGTAGAGGAAGGAACATGTTTTTATAGCTCAGCAGGGACAGGGTTTACAGAGAGGAGATCAGAGCATTTATACTGCTAATTGAACTGCTTTTAAGATTTCTGTTCGCCTCTACTGAGGAGACGCTGTATGTTCTGGAAGGGGGGGAAATAGCTGCAAAGTTTTGTCTAGCACAGACGTCTTTTCCTGAAATATTGAGTGGAGTGACTTTAGCACTAGTGAGGGCAAACGTCTGTGAAGCCAGAGAGGCACTGCAGTTGGGTTTGGAGGGATGCTGTCAGGTAAGGTGTTGGAGGTGCAAAGGACACGATAGGCACTGATGGACCTTTAGACATGACAAGAGCCATGCGGATGTTGAGTAGGGAAATTAAATTGACATTCTTCCTTTACTGCATTTCAGTTAACATTTGCCTTCTATCATAGCAATGTTTTATAACTATAAAGACAAAAAGATTGTCCCTTAGATTGGGAAATCTTTGTATGATAAAACTACTACATATAATTTTAGGGATCATGGAAATAAATTTAGTGCACCTTTCTGCAATTTCTCTACAGGAATATGGTGCTTCTTTTCAATCAGTACATGCAAATGTTTGAGGCGTAGCTTACAATATTCTTTGTTGCATTCCCCAGTGTAAAATATATCTAAAAAATCAGAACCAAGGTATATTGTCATGAAGATGATAAACAATACTGTAGAAACAGATATACGATTTAAGGGAAAAGGCATAAATTGCACCACTTTACTTTCTCTAAATGTCCTTGGGATCAATAAACTCATTTGTGATCTTCCTGAAAAGCTGTGGCTTAATTTCTTACAAAGAAGTCATGAAAATTCTGTACCCATACAGATAAAAGCTTCTTATAAGTTTATCCCTTGTTAATCTGGTGCCCATTAACAGCAACAGAAAAATATCTGTGTAAATGAAACACACTTTTCTGTAAATTATGCAGGATAACTGTATAAATTATTGCCAGTGACATATCTTTTCCATGTAGTTTTCCAGAAAAAAAGAAAAAAAAAATCAAACAAGAAAAAAAAAAAAAACTCAGATGAAAAGTTCAAACTGGATATTTATAAATGGAATTGCAATTAAACTTTACTGCCAGAAACAATGATAACATTATTTGAAGGAGATTACATTTATTTCTTCTGCATCCTTTGATTATATTGCCAGGGAATCAGTTCCCAAGGTCGAAGAAGTGGGATGGAACAGGCCTGGATGTTCCAGATTTTTACTCCTACAAGTGGTTGGGACTTTTCTTGTGTTTTAACAGGAGTGAAGGAGAGAATTCCTTGGCACTCCTTACTCTTCCCTGGTTGGCAATGGAGAAGGAATGGGTTCAATTGACCAGTAGGCTTAGCTTGACTGCCCCTATGTTATATTTGCCATATTCCTCCCTGCTTTGTAGTGTGATTTTGCTGAAACAGATCTTTCCCAATATTTTGAGTCTGTCTACTCTGCAAAGCGAGGCTAGAGTTTCTTTACAGATAAGTGCTTTATTCTTGCTTTTTTATCTTCCTCGTATCAGCACAGAGATCCATCTTCAGGCGAAAAAGGAATGAGAAAAGAATTTTTAAAATACATGTATTTGTTTATGAGCAATTTGTCACTTTTCATAGCTAGTGCTGAGCAGAAGCAACCAGCTGCCACAGCAAACATGATTCCTAGGAAACGTCTGACTAACTGTACTCATCCGGAGGAAGGAACCAAGATTGTAGCCGCAGAGACTGAGCTATTCTTCAAGTGTTCTCACACTTCAGCTGGCAGCTAGGTAGGCAGAAGGACTACAAAGTACCCTGAATCCAGCTATGCTAGGCTAAAGATAATCAAATCTGAATATTGATTGTTTGACAAAGATGGCATTTAACATTAGAAATAAACAACAACAATGGTTGTTTTGAGCCATGATACAAAGCAGGTCAAGGCCCTCTCTGACCCTCGAAGTTAAATATGAATATCCACAGATTTCTGTTAACAATAAAATTATGTCTGTGCTTCATTGTCTTGCAAATTCTGATCAATATTACTGCTAATTTGTCTGACTTAAGTGTAGTGTTGACTAACAGATGATTAGTTAATATATAATTAAGAAAAATTGTACTAATACCTGCTTGAAAGGGTTATGAATGCGGGCATGAAGAAAACCGTAACCCATTATGTAAGTAAATAAGTAAATATTTTTTACATATAAGGAAAAAAAATATTTTAAATACAATTAAAGTGTAGAAGTTGAGAAAGAACTTGTATTCGGGGCTTGTATACAGTTTTCTCAAATCTGCTCTTTAACCACTACTTTTTTTAGAATTCAGTGAAAGAAAACCATATAGCAGAACAGAAATGTAGTTCATCTATTCACTTGTTGTGGATGCCTACCTTAATCTAAGATGAATCATCCCCTTAAGACGTCGTGTCTTACCGCACCTAAGAATATTGACCCTTAGCATTTTATGCTCCATTCATGTGACGTCAGTGATAATGCGAGGCACAAGAAACCAGAAAATTATGCTGGTATTACATTGTGATAGAGCTAAGGAATTTGATAGGGGAAGATGCTGATTGTGTGATGTCATTCTACAAAAGCATAAGCAAATACCTGTTCCAGCTCATTGACAAAAAGATATCTTCAGCTGTCTTAAAAGATCATTCCACCTTGTATTAGATGATAGAGTTCAGAAAAACTCTTGCTATGAGATTGCTACATGGGAATGTATGACTGGGAATCCTAGCCAAGGAACAGCCACAATGATACACAATCACTTAAAACCCGTATGTGTTAAAGCCTGTTGATCACTGATATATCTTGAGACAAAGGGTTTTCTTCATGCTGAAAATGAAAATCTGTATAGATCTTTTGTAGCCAATGGATTTTCTTAATTTTATTTCTTCATCAAGTATTTCTTCATGCACACTTTTTTTTAGAGATAGTTTTATGGAAAATATTTTAATCTTTGCCCGATAAGAATCCATAAAGGAACTAGGTTAACTATATGTACATAAAGACACACACATTTTTGCATGTCCACAATTAATTACACACACATGAATGCACTAATGTAGGGAATTTTATTGATTCTTTTTTGTAATGCCTGTTATGAGTATCTGGTTTTTAGCTGTACGAGGGAACAAAGGAACTTTAATGTCTTCATGAGCTCTGTCCTGCACAACATGACTGTTTACAGGGGCAGGGCAAGTATGCTGTACAACGTGCCTCATAGTCTTTTTCCTTCTGTCATTTAATAAAGGGATTGTATACAAGCACTCACCCTGCCCGGATGTTTGGTTTGCCTTCCAACAGAAGTTAATACATGTGGGAGTATAGCATGTAGCTAGGTCCCATCCTGAATGGCAGCTAGGGCATGGCCTGGGTGCATACCCAGCAGATGGGACTGAAAGTTGGACCTCTCCTTTATGTGGAGACCCTCCAAAAGGGGAAGGTGTTGCAGGAGTGCCTGTGAGGCTGTGCAGATCCCTTTTCCTCACGCAGATCAGAGCTGCACTTCATACGCTATTTTAGCACTTGACTGACTCTATTTTTATGTTTCTGTTTTTTTTCTGTAGCCTCTTAGCTGACCTCAGCACTTTCAAAAGACCATTGTAGCACATCACACAGGGAAGGAAGACCATAGCCATGCAAGAACGCTATTATAATATTAGCTTCTAATTTCTAAAGGCTTATGATATTCTTGTGACTGTTTCATTTTATCTGAATGATGTAACAGGTATTTTTTGTTGATGGGCTTTTTGTTCTTTCTTTTTTTCCCTTCAAACTAACTGGTACTTTTTTGTTAAAGGATAATCCTGAACAGAAATTTAAATGTTGAAAACTATACACAAAATACCCAAATTTCTTCTTCAAAACCTCTCTTTACATTATTTTCTGCATGTACAAGCTTTCCCATGTTCCCTCACAATCAAGAAATTAGTCCTATGAATATTCATGGGTATTTCTTTGTTATTTTAACATGATTTTCATGGAACATCTATTCATTGTTCCATGAAGAAACTGAAACCATGAAAAATGAGAAATCTTGTAGTGTTGATAAAAACAAAGAAATTATAATATGCATGAATATGAGCAAAACTATTTGAATGGTATTTATTTTTCATTTAAAAGCTGTGAATTTAAAATGTCTTGTAGTAAAGATTTCTGTATGAGCACTTCATGGAAACCTTCTTGATTAAGTTGAAGAATTAGTTTTAAGTGCTTATTAGTTTATTTATATTAAATGGATTATACTACTTCTGTTTGGCTTTAATGCTCTGGAAATTCCCCATTCATAACAATTAAAGCTGTCTTCCCGATAAAACCATATATTCAACATATGAACGAGTACAGAAAGCAATATTAAGGCTGAAAAGTCAACAGATAAACTTGGGAAATGCCAAAATTAAGGCTAATGGTACAACTGCAGTTTCTCACATGTACAGACACAATGATTTTGTGTTTAATTATAAGATGATCTTTTGGAGGAAGGGAAAGGGAAGGGAAGGGAAGGGAAGGGTATATTGATAGTATATTGAATTGTTATACAATAAACCCTCTTTTGGAAAGACAACGTTTGGAAAGCTTTGGAAAGTACCTATTGGTTTAATTAGTTAAATGTGAGGAAATACAGAGTAGGAGACATTATTTTTTTCTGTTACACCATTCAGACTATGTAACCACAGCAAATGCTGAAACAACAATTATGTGATATGTTTGTTTTACAAAAAAAACCAAAACACCACAGTTTTTGAATTATATGTAAATGGAATACTTGAGGATTCCCAAAATTCTACCTCAGGTAGGAATGAAATACCTAAAATCCAGCACAGTAATTGTCTAGTAAGGTTTATTACATATTCTTAATTAATTCTAAAAGTGGGCAAAATCAATGTTCAACTAAATCAGAGAAAATCATTCATTTTGACCATTTTTTGTTGTTGTTGAAGGAAAGTCTATTTGTAACAGACCAATCTCATACTACAGGGGAAGTGAATTTTACTTTAGGAATCGAGAAGTCGTTGTCTTGAACTCCCACTCTTCTGATAGTGGGATATCATTGCACCTCTGCTCTCATGTCCGGAAATCCTGCCAAGGATTTTGTGTGGGGAGCAGAACTTCACCTGTGTGGTGAAGTAGATGCATACTGACCCTCCATAATATCATCTTCCCATTCCCATTGGTTCTGTGCATATACTCTGATTTTCATATTAAGTTATCATATATTAACATAAAGTGAGGGGAGGGAAGGTGAGGGCATGGGGAACAACAACAACAAAATCATTTAAACTGTTACTTTCATGAAATACTCTTGTTACAGGTGATTTTTCTCTAAACTAAATGGTGCCAAGCCACTTCTCTGATGAGGGGAGCATTCAAAAGACATAGTTTTCAACTTGGAAATACATGTTTTACAAAGATGCCACCAATGCAGATTCATGTTCAGTCCCTATTTTTAATTGGATACCCAGTAACACCTCACTCCTGGCTACTGTTGTCATTTGTGTTTCTTGAATAAATTTTTTCTCATCTTAAGTAAGAACATCAGATTCTGCACTTTAAGTCTCAGCTCTTACTGCTGTCTACTACATGCAAGAACAGTTTACCTCTCAGTTTTCCCCTCACTATTTTACAGGGAATGCTGAGCCTTCCCCTGATTTGCTTAATGGATACCTCTTCACTGAAGTTTTATGGAGGATTTGTAGTTCTTTCATCTCCACATGATCAAAGTCAGATAAACCACAGATCCTATGCTCATGATAGGTCCCTGAACTTTCAAGCCAATTTCTTCATCCTCAGTTTCTTTTTTCACTCGCTCCAAAGTCTCCTAACATCTTGGAGGAATTAAATTCCTGTCTGAATGACACAATGAAGTTTTCTGTAGAAACAGGTAGGCTGATTTTGGTGGGCAAGCAGATTTCAGAAGTCTAACCAAAGTAGCTCTACCTGATCCCAATACAGCACGGCTAATGCAGGGCATTAGCACTAGTAAAGTCATTCAGATGTATCCCAGAGAAGTACCTTTAATCTCTTCTGAGATCAAGCCCTTGAAAAAAAAAAGAATTAATAGGGACAACAGGTACATTTTCAAATAAAAAAAAGACATGAGGGAAAAAGAATGTTATTTACTGACTGAAAAATATAATCATGGTTTCAACAGGTGAAGAATGAAAATATTTTTTGAGAATGAATTTCCATAACAGTATAAATGTGTTAGTCTGTATCAATCTGCGAGGAAGTCAGGGTAAGAAAAGCTGTGCTGTTATTTAGTGCTTGTTCAGGAAGCAGTCTTCTAGAAGCGCAGCTGTTGTACAGACATTCTTAACATATAGATGAGCTTTTAGCAGACAAATAAGTTAGATAACCTCTTCCTGGCTGCTCCGGCCCAGCTAGTAAAATGAATTTAAAAAAACCCGAAACAAACAAAACCCCACAAAATACAAAAAACATAGACTACAAAAGACGCATCTACACTTTATTTCACAAGTGATTTTCTGAGGAATTAATTGCTTATCTGTGAAGAATGTCTCAGACTTCAGGGATTCGAGCATCTCGCAGTTCATTATGTTGGAATCCAGGGATTAGTCATTCCTCTGTCGCACACAACATCCAATCCTGAAGTACTTAAGCAGCCCTTGAGGACTTGAATCTACCTGATGTCTCCTTCTGAAGTATTTAAAGTGAGTCCCGGAGCATGTTACTCATTCTTCCACTCTCCAAGTCCATAATTCATACATGTTAAGTGGAGTCTATTTATCAGAAGTAGGCTTTCCTTCGCTTTAAATTTGATTCATTACACAATAATCCTGGAATTAGGGTGTATACTTTACAGAACCTGTGAGCTTAATCTCATCAAAACCAGCATAAGCATATAAGGTTCCTATCTGTGTGAGAATTTCACACTTTGGACTTGTAGCTTAAAGTAAAATGATAGTGGTCTCAGCAAAGCCATGTTAAATTGCTAAAGTGTGAATTCATAGAGTTTGTGTTCTAAAACTTTTTGTGTTCTGACCTTCAGTCAATACAGTTTACTGGTGATAATAGAATGCCATTTAATTAAGAAAGTTCACAGAGCATTCTGGTACAACTTAAACAATGCTGATCTTGGTTCCAGCATCCAATTCACTCAACAAAATACAACAGATCTTAATGAGTAAGAAATCACATGCTACCATCATGATATGATAATACCTTATGTTCTTAACAACAACAACAAAAAGAGAGTAAATAGTTCACTCCGCAAAGGGAAATAACCATCTAGCTGTGAACAAAAGTTATAGTGCAAAAGATAAAAATCAATAGACTCAATTCCCCTATGCCCTACAGCATACTTCCATGTTTTTCTAGAGTTATCTTTCTTCCTAGCCTTTCTTTATGACTGGTTTTGATCATATCTTTCTCTTTCCACCTTCTCTATAATGTAACCTGTATTTGCTTAGCAAGTTATCAGAGATGCCCTGTTTCAATCTTAAGGTTTTCTTCCACAGCAAAGGATCCTAACAGAACTCATCTAATATCTACACTGACAAACTATAACTAACCTTTATGGCTATGAGGTCAGGTCCCACATCAGCAGAGCTATCTAGAAAAAACCACTAAATTGCTGGCAGTAGTCTGGAATGGGCTGCTTTCAAAAGTAGCTTTATTTCTTACTTTGAAGCTATACACAAACTGCTGCCTCTCCATCTATAGCATCTAACACTGGGTTTGTGACAGTTCAAACCTCCTTGAACATTTAATATCTTTTAGAAAAGATGCACTGGAAGCACAAAGAAATACCAATTTTATCTGCTTAGTTAGAAATAAAGGAAAATACTGAACACGGTATTTTAACAAATACTAACAACAACAAAATTTAGAAACACGTTTTCACTATGAACCAGGGGAACACTAGCCACAGACAAGATACTAATTGACAGCTACAAAGTCAAAAATAGACTTGTAGCTCACCTCCACTTTACAAATTATTTTTATAATGAATTTTACTGAATCAAGAAGGAAAAAATATAAACACAGAAACAAAATAATAATGCATTAGTTGATATGTTTACATTAGAAGATCCTAAGATGAAAAATTAGCAGTATAGCTGACAGTTTGACAAAGAATTATTTCAAAACTTTGTCAATTCTCTTCCTAAAACAATGGATACTGACATATTTTAAAAACAGTGTGTTCCTTTTTAAGAATGATCTTTCCAATCCTTCTATCAGCGAGGGTATAGACTAGGTTCATGAGATAAATTCATATAATCAAATCAACTCCTGCTATTGGAATGCTTTTTCTTGTGAATAAATGTTTGCAAGTGTAAATTTCTTTTGACTGAAAGTTCATTTGTCCTGTGTTTCCCTTTGATTTCAGATTTTTCATTCTGCAGTGTAATGAATTGTTCCAGCTTTTTATAAATGATTGATCAGTGGGACTAACAGTATTAGTAAAAATTAGGGAGCAGCTCAGATTTAATAATTTTTAATGTAAATCACTAACAGGAACATCAAATAAAGCTAAAGTCACTAGTCACTACCTTACCTACCTCTGAGCAGACTGAAGAAGAAATAAACCAAAAAACAAAGGCAGAGGAGTCCTCACATAATGTCTAGATAAGCTGTGGAATTCAATGTTATAGCATGTGGTGGATGGTCAAAATATAAGTGGGCTCCAGGGATGGCAGAGAAGTTCATAGAAAAGGAATCTATTGTGTGACAGTGAATGCATAGACACTACATCTGACTCAGAAACTCCCTGATCTGCAAAGGATTGGAGGTTGAATCACACCTGTAGAAGAAAGGTTTGCCTGTTTCTAGTACAGTTCTCCATGTATCTAGCTTTGATCACTCTAGGAGTCAATATATGAGCATGATAAACCTTTGGTGTGATTCAACACGACCAATCTTCTGTTAACAGATAATTCTTGGGCAGAGTTGTGAAATCTGTTTGATTATATTGATATCCAATAACATTTAAATAATTTCCTACTATTAAGTTCTGTGGAGAGGTCTGGAAGATTACCTGAAGAACACCATTGTAGCTGAAGAACCCCATTAAACTGGCCACCAATGGAGCAAAACAAAGATGTATACTTGCATATACAGCCAATCCAAGCAGCAAAAAGTTCAAGATAAGGAACAGGATAAGGAAAAAAAACCCAACAGACTGCAAATGGGCAGAAAATCCTGATGCATACACAAGAAGCATGACTGGCAGAACCAAAAAGGAGAAGCAATACTGGGAGCCGCTGAGATCTTCTTTTTGGAAACAGCTAAGTTCTCCCTTTTGAGAAGGGAGCATGGAGCACAAAACCATCATGCATGAAGAGGAAGGATGGAGGAAAAGAAGACAAGCTCACTTGCCGAAGATTTCTCAAGCCTGATCACTTTGACCCCAACAACTAAGAACCACCAAGGAGTGCAGCCATTACGCTAACTACATGGTATCAGCCCCATGGTATTGTATGCTAACAGCCAATTTTGAATACAAATGATTAACAGTTTTGTGTATGTAGCGAAGATTAATATTGTGCAAAAAATAACCATCAGCACAGAATGCACTGTTAATGACTGAACTTAGTTTTAAAGTTTTAAAGTCTGAAGTTTAAAACCAGCCTCACTTATCAGTTTTCAAAGCACTGGGTGTGCATGGGGGGTGGGGCTGGCGGGCTGAGGTCGATGGAGGCGTGAGGGTAACCAGAGAGAAGAGGTCCTCCTGGGAGGAGGTATTTTGTGCAATAGTTCCTCTTGTTTTGTTACCAAGGGTTTCCTGTGCTAGACATGATGTTCCTTCCTCTGTAATGTGTGTCATACAGTTCACTTTCCAAATTAGTCACCACTTGACATGAATAATTCAGCAATTTTTCTGCTGAAATAATGGAAACAGAAAAGAATAGTTTCAATAAGTTCAATATTGAAGTAGAAAATCTCTGCTTTGACAGGAATAATTGTGCCACTTTGTGTTTGGTTCATAGAAAGAACTTCAAGGAATGATGAACAGCCAAATAAGTGACCTCATGACAATCTGCTTAATTAGAATAAATTAGGAGAAAACATTGTTTTAACAGAAGAGAATCACTACAGTTGGCTCTAACAAGACACTTAATTATATACATCAAGGGGAATTTCTTAAGGGACCTCTCTTTTCTTCATCTATGGAACTCATTTAACATAGTTCCTCCTTTGTAAATGTGGTTGGGGAGATATATCAAACTGGATAAATTAGATCTAATTTCATCACCCATATAAACTTTGTAAAAGTTCCAACCAATCAAGAAAGATAAAATCCCAAAGCTGATTTTGACTTTAATGAAAATTACATTTTGTGATGAGAGACTAAATTCAGATATAATATCTTAATGACATACTGAAATGAAAACTTGCTGTTCTCATATAGTGTTCCCTAAATTAGTCAGATGTTTAGAATTACGAATAGAAAATATAGATTTGGTAAAAAATAATCCTACTTATTTTATCATTAGGATTTTTTTTTAATTAAATCATATGACTGAAAAATTTAATTTAGGAGATATAGCACACTGGAAGTAGGGTCTAATATTGTCACATCCCACCAAGAAAGGAGGGATGGGTGACTCATTTTAGCAGATTCTCTCGGTGAGAATTAAGGTGAAACAACACTCACGGTCCATGCACAAACATCAGTTTTAATGTATACAATTATAATTAATGTAACAAAAGCCCAATAACCTTGTGCATGTTACTTCTCTGTTTAAATCCTGTGTTACCTTACTAGTTCAAGCCTTGCATTGCTTAGTTTGTTCAAGCCTTGCGTTACTTATACAAAAGAAAGAGAAAGAGAGAGGGAAAGGGGGGAAAAAAAAGGAAGGGGAGAGGGAGAGAAAGAGATCATGAATCTGGGTTCCACATTGGTCCAGCCAACGGGAGTTGCTTCTGGTGGGAACACTCATTCAGAATACCCCTCTTTCTGAACAATTCAGTGTCTTTTATAGTCCTCTCCTGGGACGCCCTTCTTATGTCTTATATGTTGCATGTTTTAGGTGGGGAATATCATCTTCTGGTGTGTTGCAGCTCTGCATGTTCTTGATAATCTTCATTTACATATGCATGGGTGTTACCCGTTATATGCATTTTGTTTGTAATGAAGCAGAAGGTCACTTTTCGGTTACCTTAAGGGGGGGAATGGGCCCAAGGTAAGGCCACCCTGCCTCCACAGAGGTCCTTTCATCTTTACATCCTGCCCAGCAGGACTTGTTGTCATGGAAATCGTTCCGCTCCATCACTGTTTGGGTCATATACCTTCTTGCAACAGGTCACCTGTTAATTGTTAACTCTCTATCAGTCTCTCACAAATACATATATTCTATTTTTTAAAAAAAAAGATATATCACAGGACAGTTAACAGGATTGAAGCCTAATCTTCCTGCAGGACTGTATAAATTACTTACACACATACACACAGACACATTGTCACATACGCATGTGCTTACATACACAAGCATACACAGAATATATAAAAACTTCTATATTTCACAAAAAAGAAAACAGAAATCCCTAAATCTCCCTGATTACAACTTTATTAGTATGTATTCCCATATTTTATGGTACCTTCTCCTATTCTTGTCAGAAATAATAAGTTACAAACAGAAATTGTCAAGAAAGAGGTGGCCAACAAATATTTCAACTTCTACACATCACTCCTGAAGGGTACTAAGTGCTGATGAAAAAAGTTTGAAGACTGAAAGCGTTAATGCACATGACTTTTTTATAATTTAGTTTACATAAGAGTATAGGAACAAGGATGATGCTGGTTTAGATTTTAAATCAGCACAACAATTCAGAAAAGGACTAGAAAACTGCTTTCATAGCTAGCTCATATGTTAAAATCAGTTTTATAAAGCCAGTTCATCCTTTGTCCAGTCTTGAGAATGCACCGAAGACTGCACTGATGATTCAGATTTAGAATGCCAAGCCTAAAAAGTAACCATAGTATGAAAAAAAAGTTAGAATATGTGTTGTATTTTACAGTGTTAAATATTTGAAGCTATTTTTCATTACTGAAGCCCTTTTTCTGTCCTGAATCTAACTCAGCAGCCAGAACTTTTTATGGAAGAGCTCCCAAATGCAGCTAGGAACTAGATTAGAAAGGGCGATTTCATTCCATATATAGCCTTTCTTTTTTTTTGTATCAGCTTCAGTTTTCTTTAATTCTCATGGTTGGAAGTATTTGGATGTCCTGCCAGCTCGGTGACACAATTTTCAATTTTCTTTTTTTTGTTTGTTTCACATTTAAATTGCGCCCTGATGAATACATTCCATCTGCTTACCATGCAAGTGACAAATAGCTTGCAAATTAATGATCACAAGCTGTGAGGAACCTGTTTCAGTTGAGTTCAAAACCCATCTGAACTCAATGTTGAAGTTCCTGACATTTTTGAGGATCTGAAATGCCATAGAGTGAGCTACATCTTTTGAAAGTGAGCATCTTTTGAAATGGTTTTGGTCAAGACTGCTTAGTGCAAAACTGTATAATAAGATGTTCTTGTAAGAAGACTGCAATTTTTCATTACATTAACATTCTAACTTTTTTCACAAAAAATGTATATAATTTTAAACCGTTGATATATCTTGTATTTACATGGTATCAATAAAGTTGGCAAGTAAAGCTATAAAGGCCCTCTAGCTGACGGATTGATCAATGACAAACCAATGGAAGGTCTCATTCTCACCAGAAAATATACACCTTTTTTCCCCCCTCCTGGAAGTAATGATACCAAGAGATACAGAATATTTTCTGTATTTCATTGTTTTCAAGCTTGTAATATAAACAACCAGCTATAACTCAGAGAATAGCTGCTAAATTTCCTCAGAAACCAGATTAAAACAAGGGGAGTTTTATCATCATGTCTATATTGGTTAGGCTGTAGTGGGCCATATTGGTACTAGAGTTCTGGAATAAGTAAATATGACACCAGGTTTTTATGGGGAAGCCACACTGTTTTGAAGCAACTAGAGACTGCATGAGGAACAGTAGATTGTCTTGAATATCTTTAAAAGGTTGTGTTTAGATGACTGAATCCTGATTTCGGTCAACATAGCAAATTGCAGGAAGCTGTTTCAGTGATTAAGCACAGAGATATCTGTAGACAAATAAATTAAAACAGTGCCACAGTTGCAATGACAGGCACCACATGTTAATTACATTAATGTTCTGGTTTACGTAAAAAGCAATATATCTCCCAATTGTATCTACATACTGCAATTTATTTTGCATACTGGCATGGTCTTGGAGCTCACAAAGTTGATTCCTTCTGGCTGAAACTACACTGAAAGATGCATTTCAGGAATAGACTTAGGATATTTCAACTGCTAATGGGTTTTTCTAGCCATGGTACTAGGTAAGAGTCTAACCATATTCTCCTTAAAATGAGACTATTAAGGTTGCAGGGATGTAACCAAGGTGTGTACTGTATGTGAGCTGAGTTTCTCCAGGGTTCAGTAACTATTGACTACATCATCACTGACCATAATGGGAGCTTAAATACTAGCTCCCATGTACATACCTGAACTGAGGTATCAATCTTGAACTGAATCCAACCACAGAGAAAAAATTATATGTGAAAAATAAGCAAAAATCACATTATCAACTAGTCATCTTGAATAATTACTCTATTTTCAAATGCTCTCATCTCTACAACCTCCAGGGTTTTCATATGATCACTCATCCCAAAACAGTTACAATCTTCATTTTCCTCAGATGCACTGGGGAACTCTTTTAGACTCCTCTCTCTTCTTATTAGAGCCTTTATCCAGGAAATCTCTGTAACTATAAAACAAAGAAGTGTTCTTGGGTCTATGAGAGAAAACAGCAAGTTAGGACAATTTTACACTGGCATATCAGTGTTCTAGGCAATAACATATTAAAAGACATACTTCAACTTCTAGTCACATCACAGTCTCTGAATCAGATTTATCTATTATGCTTCTCAGAATTTTCTTTTAAAATGCAAGAGAATACATTAATCTTGTTGAGTTATCACTGTAAATTTCAATCAGGTTCTCGGTTCTTCTACTTTATTCCTCCTGACAAAAGCAACAATTTTCTTATTAAAGCATTCTGCATATGGTTTTGAATCTACAGTTCTGAAATCTAGAAGCCTTCTCTGAGAGCTATGGCTTCATAAATTTGTGTATAAATTCAGAGGGCAAGTTAGCTTTATACTTTACCTATGCACAACCTTCTGTACATTACAGGTTAATTTATCTTGTCTCATTTGTGTGTGTGTGTGTGTGTTTGTCTCTATAAATCTTGCAAGACTGTGATTTCCTTAACACTGGATTTTGACTGTCCATGAGTTAAGGCATCTTCTACCCACAAGATCTTGGCTGGCAAAGACAGAAGGATTTATTAGCACTTTAGTCTGCCTCATTCACTCTAGAATTCCCTGAATTTCACAGAAATAAGCTGAGTTGAAGAAAATGGGATAAGTCTGTTTGAAAATGTAATGTTAGAATTTAATTCTCTTTATTCTGAACAAAGGACCATAAAATCCCATGAGACTGTGAGACTGGTTTCAGGTACATCCTACTACTCCCAAAGCACAGTGGCAAAAGGGCAGGACCTTATAAAATAATGGAAGACAGGTGGCTTTATTATAAAAGATTTTGATATACATTGAAACACTGAATATTAAAGATACGAAAAATGCTGCTTTGTTTAAATTTCAGAAAAAACTTATGTCTTCTTTGTGTGGAAGACATTCCTCATTCAACATTTTTCCATTTTCCCAGGGGAATTTAAAGTAATGTCATGGTAATTGTAACCTCTCACAATTTGCTCTGCTCTATCAAATCACCTTACACATACGGTACAAATTTACCTTAAACATTAAAACATTCAATCAACACATTTTGAAAAAAAAAAAAAAAAGAAAGAGAGACAAGAAAAGAAACAAAGCATAATCCCACTGGGTGCATTGCAGCTGGGAATGTAGTTTCTACAATTGGAATACTTCACATCATGTTAAGGCTACCTTCTGCAATAGAAATAATTCATAATTTAGTTGTTTCTTTGAGCTACTCATACATCCACATAGACAAAGACATCTTGTTCTGACATGTATTTATCATTAGAATTTAATTATATCCTCTTTTCCTCCATTGTGGAATTTAAAAATAGCAGTTACAGCTGGTACCTTTTTATTATCTGAAGATTATACAAAAACTTTTAAAGCTCCTTATGATTTGTCTTCCTCTAGGATGCATAGGTTATTCAAAGGACGGTTCATATTTTGCACCCCTGGTACATGCTCTATTGAACTTCTCCATGATATTTAAAGTGCTGCAATAAGTAAAAAAAATGCTAGTAACAGATTGGAATAGAATATTCTGTAAGGGGACTCTTACCAAAGAGCTGTGTAATCTTACTTCTTCCTGATAAGTACTCTGCTACCATTTCATGTAATTTCATTGTCTTAATTTTCCTTCTCCACAGTTTTCAACAATTTAATAGAAATCACCTCAAAAAACCCAACAATAACATAAAAAACTGACTTACTAGCCCAGGACTCAATATCGGTTAGAAGAATATGCATTATAATATAGTTTGATTTTGGTTTTGTTTTTTTTCCCTCTTTTTTAGTTTCACACTGGGTGTATCTAATATTATCCCACTCATATTTATCAGTGTTACAAATGTGCTCATAATGTAAATCCCCTAACCTTCTGCCTCTACTGAAAGGTGAAATGAAGAGATACTTCTGCAGACAGTGGTCACTGCTGAAGCGGGCACACAGAGGGGTTTGTCAAGGTTATAATGGAATTGCTGTGTTCACAAATTACAAACTCCTTTTGGGTGACTACACAGCATCTTAAATCAGAATTACACCTAATTACTAATACTGTATATCAGCAGTTGATGGGCAATCTTTTTTCATTTTACTTGCTGTTTGCTGTCTGGTTCACTATTTTATCAGTTTAGTATGATTTAGCAGCTTTAGTGAGTTTACAATTTGTTCCTTCCATTAATTAGGTTTTAAATAGCAGAACAGTGAGTGAGTAGATTCTTCTATTGTTTCAGACTATTTTATTTTCAGTCCTTATACCTCAACTTCCAGACCAAAGTTTCATATAGACATAGAATATAGCTGTGATTGTAGACTGAGACTTATTAATCTTAGCCATTAATATAGTGAACAAAACCCATCATACATTCCAGTGATATTAATGTGACAATGAGCACCATCAGCACAGCATAAACCTTTATGTCTATCTGTATTCCTATTTAAATATACATCATGCAACATATGGGAAGCATTTGTGCTTTTACAGCCATTTCTGTAAAAACATGACATTAAGGTCCCAAATATTTATATATATCACTACTATTTGGTTGGCTTTTTTATTACAAAACACTTTTAAATAACACTATCAGGTACTTTTGGATACTTAGTAGATTCTATGGACTTCTTGGAAAAGAAGATTGAATAAGTGCTGTTCGTATTAGAGGTGAATAGATACTGAATGGTTTGTTACCTGTAATGGAATTTTCATTCTGAGGGGGTAATAAGGTGAAAGTTCCTCCTTCCATTTTTCATCAGAACATAATAAAATAGCAAAACACATTATACTAAGAATTTTATTTGTTTTCAGGTCTATAGCTGCCAATCCCTTAGAAAACAGAAGAATAGCTTTCAAGAAGCTATTGGTATTTACTGTCAAGTTTGTTTTTGTCTCCCACACAAATGCACTTCCAAGGGCGTCTGGACAACATCTTTTTGATAGAAGTCCTTTTAATGATTCCTGGAGAGATTCATGGAAAATTCGTCTTCCAGAAATACGGCATAGTTGTATGGGGTTTGTTTTGGACACTTTTTTACTCATTATAATGCAAACTTGTATGACTGCATAGTAGTTTTAAACAGATTACCAAGTTTTATCTAACAAGTGACAATTTTCACATTTTAGCTTAATAGACTAAAAGAGCTATGGCTATTTTTCTTCTATTTACTATGAACCCAATGAAAAAGCAAAACATATACTGCTATAGGTAGAACTATAAATGTTACTTTTACTTCTTTCCTCTTGATCTTCTAGATGGTGACATGTTTCAAATCAAATTTAGAAAACAATTGCGGATTCTTACTGTATTTAAGCAAACATTTAAGTTCCAGTAAAACAGCAGAGGTACATGCTGAAAGTCAAACGCATGTGTTTTTTTTCCTAAACGGTGCTAGAGCCTTAAATCCTTGTCTAAAATCATGTTTTATCAAGACCCTCCAGCTCCAAAAGTACCAAGCTTTAAATAATGATTAAATATGTTACAGGAGCTGTCTTGTCCATTCATGTGCAGTTTTCAAAAGACAGCAATTATTTTAGACTATTAATTTGCTACATTATTACTCAAACACAGAGGCACATCTCTTGGACTTGGCAACTAAAATGCAATTGCATTATACTAAAATGCAGTTGCATATGCTTTCATGTAGCATGACAGAATATAAAAGTAAATGTTCCCTATGGGTTATAACTATATGCCCAAAGTTTAAAGAAAAGAGTTAAAAAGTTTGAATGCAATATATGGAGCAAATTTTTACTCTTTACATTTATTTCCATTTGTTACTTAAGTTTGTTATTTAAAGCTCATACATTGTGTGTATTTATAAAATACTGAATGGTCTTTAAGACAATTTTTACTTCTTGTTTATCATCTTGTGTGAGTTCTCAGTTAACCTGAAAATGTAAAAGAATTATATAGATTTTATTGTTGTGAATTGTCCAGCACTTAACTCAGTGTAACTCAGACTATAATTTATCTCACACCTCCATTTGGAATAGAATAGTCATAGACATTTGTAGAAATCGGATTGTATGAAGGAAAAAGGTATGCTGCATAACCTGTCTTTAGAAGGAGAGAGGAAATAGGGCCTATCCGATTATCTGACTGCAGCAGGATTTAAAAAACCCTCCTTAAATGTCAATTAGAAATGAATGAGTGTATAGCTCTTAGTTACAACTACACGAACAAAAGAGCTGGACATTGCATAGTGTCATCCATCACTGACACTTCTTGAGCTGGGGATTGCAAAGGTGAGGTTGTTGAGATATAGTTTTCAAAGAAAGAAAAGAATAAAAAGAGAGACTTACATTACCTTTATCGATTAAGTTGTAGTCTAGGAGTTCAGAAGGAAGCTACAGTTCCAGAAATGGCCAAGAAGAGCTTCCAAAATCATTAAATAAATAGCACAATCCCTTTGAAAATTGTTCCTTGGCAAAGATTCAGAAGCGATTTAAAAGCACAGCTGTTCACAGCAAAAGCCAAAAGGATAAAGCAAGAAGTAGAACATCTATAGAGGTGGACAAGAAACCACTCCAGAGAACAGTTTTTAGGGATGTTTGCCCATTTTTTCGTCTCTTTCCATTTGCTTTCAGAAAGCAAATAGGCAAATGCCACAGAAATAATTTTTTCACATTATAAATTTTTTTATGAAGTAGGTTTGTTCACTTAACTTCTGTGATGTCTTCGGTGATCAACCCTATTCTGAAATGTCAGTCTCAGGCAATTGGGAAACAATACACAATGTAAGTCTATCAGTATACAGATCCATATCAATGACCCATGCTGAGCAGGCTATTAATGAGAGTTTCATATGAAGGGATTTGTCTAAATGCTGGGAATATCAGAAGAGGATACAGGGTGTTAAAATTCATATAGTTAATCCAACAACAGGAGCACAAATTATCATCAAGTAAATTTTTTGACGTGGCAGATTGAAGATAGAGGCTTCCATTATTGTCATGCTCAAAGCAGGCTGAAAGACATAAGAGTTTCACAAGTTAGAATAGGCTGTGGTGTTTCTTTTTCAGGGCTTTCTTGTTGTCTGCAATAACAAATGCGATCTGAAAAGTGATAAGATTCTTCCTGCTGTTGCTCGGTGCTATGAAGACATAACAACAGGATTGTTTTGGTACTTAGAGGCTGTACAGACTGTATTAAAGTTGAGAAGTTACAGAGCAGAGAAATTCCTGAGAGCAAAACACACTTCACTGTAAAATCTAGACTGTATTAAAGTTGAGAAGTTACAGAACAGAGAAATTCCTTGAGAGCAAAACACACTTCACTGTAAAATCCAACCTGAGTCCCAAAGTTTAGAGAACAAAAAATTCAGTTAGATTCCCCAGTATTAGACATGTACTGAGACCATATAAGTAATTCCCCAGGCGGCCAAGGCGGCCAACAGCATCCTGGCCTGTATCAGAAATAGCGTGGCCAGCAGGACTAGGGAAGTGATCATCCCCTTGTACTCCACACTGGTGAGGCCACACCTTGAATACTGTGTTCAGTTTTGGGCCCCTCACTACAAGAAGGACATTGAGCTGCTGGAGCGAGTCCAGAGAAGGGCAAGGAAGGTGGTGAAGGGTCTGGAGAACAAGTCGGATAGGGAGCAGCTGAGGGAGCTGGGGTTGTTTAGTCTGGAGAAAAGGAGGCTGAGGGGAGACCTGATCGCTCTCTGCAATGACCTGAAAGGAGGGTGTAGCCAGGTGGGGTTGGTCTCCTCTCCCAAGTAATGAGCGAAAGGACGAGAGGAAACGGTTTCAAGTTGCGCCAGGGGAGGTTCAGGTTGGATATTAGGAAGAACTTCTTCACTGTAAGAGTCGTTAGGCATTGGAACGGGCTCCCCAGGGAGGTGGTAGAGTCACCATCCCTGGAGGTGTTCAAAAAACATTTAGATGTGACGCTTCAAATAGTGGGTTTAGCGAGCACGGTGACGTCGGGTGTATGGTTGGACTTGATCTTTGAGGTCTCTTCCAATCATAATGATTCTATGATTCTATGATTTTAAATGCTAAGAAACAGAGTTATTTGATAGTTTACCAATAACAATGCATTGGTTACTGGAAGAAACTATCACTTGCATCTTAAATTTCAAGTGCAGACTTATATTGGGAATATTATCTAGTTAAATTGGTGGGTTAACATTTGGTAATACTACTGGTGTACATACCTACACAGACACAGTTGCTGATGTGAATGCAAACAGAAAGAAATCCCCTGAGAACAGTAGATGGGGCATTGATCAAACACTTGGATGAAAGTTTCGTTGTAATAGATTTCCAGCTTTGTCTACAAAGCCACCATCAAAAAAAGGACAAATAGTTCTTTCCTCAGTATGATGACAAATATGTTTCTCTGAAATCCATGGTAGAGCACTTAGGATAATCAAAAGTTACAAATCTGAGACAATCTAAATGTTAATCATAGAAAAATACACTGTCCTAAATTTTAAAGTTTATCACAGTAAAATCTCATCTTGTTGAAGGGCTATATTTTTGTTTTCAATAGTATCACTAACAAACATAATCAAATAAAACACCTGGATAATTATAATTTCTATTAGTTCATCCATCATCATTTTACTAAAAATATGGAGAAGACCAGGTAAATGTTATAGCAAGATATTAAGCAAAGCTTACAGGCTCTTGAGTATAATCTTAATGGATTTACAGAAGACTATTTCTGAGTGTATACATTTATTAAGATAAAACCACAAATGAGGTACATACAGATTAGTCTTGCAGGAGCTTCACTGAATAGGTGGGGTCTGAATCTCTTTTCTTCTCTATTAACCGATATGGAACAATTCTTAACTTACTTTCCACTTTTGCCAGTAAGAAGAAGCAAAGACTATATTGTTCTCCATTTAGTTTAAATCAGTCCAATTAACTCTAATTGTCTGAAAAAGTGTTTCATCAATATCTTCTGTTTTTTACAAAATTGATGATCTCAACAGTGTTTTCATTGAAGAATGGGGTGAAAAGTCATGAAATGGGTGAGGTTCCAAGGTGGGCTTCTTCCTGTGGAGCAGAGTATCTGGTGCTTGTGGAAGAGCCTTTCCTGTGAGAACTGCACATAGTATCTCCTTGTCTCCTTTGGTCCAGCTCCCACTTTCCAACTCCTGACTGCACTTTACACTCCTTGCTGTACATTCAGAGCAGCTCTGCAAGGGAGCAGTACATGTCTGTCACCAGTCGCATTTTGCTCTACACCTTGGAGAAAAAGGGAAAAAAAAGATCTGTGGATTAAAATTCTCTGTTTCCTGGCCCACATAGACAGGGAGAGGTTCAGTGTTGCTGATAAAATGTTTTTATTTGCTTTATTAGTAGAAGAGGAAAAATTAGGAGTCATCTGTCATCACCCATTACTTATTATATATGTTGCCACAGGCAAGAAATATGCTGTTACTAATTTTAGTTTACTTTGTTCATCTCATTTTGCTTTTGTTAGCTTGCAAATATGACTGCCTACTGTGATATGACCTCAGTTTCTTGAAATCAGATCCTTACTGGGATTCTGTTGCATAAAGTATGTTGTACAGCTCAAAGCACATTAAACATTTGAAATCTCAATACTTCCTCAGTTCAAATAAAATACATTATCTTGGTTGATTCTGGGAAATCAGGAAAGTTCAAGGAAAACGAAGGTGTTTGGCATGCTGGAGACTAATGGATGAAATTATTATATGAATCCAGTTAATGAAATGCCAGCTGTTGGCACATGTGGGGTCAACATTTTTCGCTCTTACTCTGTGGCACTGTACTGAACATAGGGGGGAATAGTTACTCCCTAATTGCAATATATGTGAGGAAACAAAACCCAAGAGGATATTCTTCTGGGGTTTTGGGAGGTTTTATATGATGTTCTTTCTTTTTATGGTCTCTCATTTCTTAAACTCTGCATCATTTTTTATTGTCACTCTCATTTTGTGTCAGGAAGTTTAATCTGTTCATTAGGCCATGTATACATAACATTTCTTGTATTGGTTTGAAATACTTTTGCAAAGCATGGCTAGGACTCTTTTTATCTCAGAATACAGACAAACTATACATTTGTTGCACTTTTCTGATTCTGCTTGTTTTAAATTTCATTTTCTACCTTAATAGAATATTCTTACCAAACTACGAAACAAAATGAACAATCAATAACTTGTGATATAGAACAGTGCTGTGGAATGTAAAAATGAAAAATATGATGTAATTTCCTCTGGTGATCTACCTACCTGGTAAGAGAAAAAACGTGTACTATCCATGATTGTTTTGGTGAACGTGACAAGTTCCATACCAATCCTTATGCAGTCAGAGAAAAGGCAATTCTAAAATCCAATCATCCCCCTTACAGTCTGCCTCCTGTACTCTGTACCATGCATTCTGTACCCTGTATGCTTTCCGTATTCCATTCATCATGTCACTCACACTGATGCAGTTGCTATATTCATACCAGCTGAAGCTCTTTAAAGAATGGTCACACACATATACTGAGAGCTGGAAACTAGTCTGAAAAAATGCTTTGTGCACCATACTTGCCTTAGTAATCACAGGAAAATCTATGTTCCTAAATTAGGGCAATGCTTTTCCCAGTCTTCCTTTATTATCCCTGGAGAGACACTTAATCTTCCAGAAAGCCATTTGGGGCATCTACATTACATTTCTCTTAAGCCCTCCAGAGATGCTTGGCTTTTCAAGACAGTATACAGGGAAGTAGAATACATTTCTGACTAATTTATTTAATTATAGGGCATGTAGCATGTTGGCTATTGTGTACCTGTTCAATGCTCCTGAATGTGACATATTTCACTTTGTAAATCCTTTTTTAAGTCAGATGAGAGGGAATCCATACTTTAGGAGCAATAAATACTCAGAATTCTTCTTCTGATTTACTTTGTAAAGTTCATATTGAAAATTTAAAGCATATTCTCTTTTCAAACGACTTGTCTCCTATAAGTTTCAATTTTTTATGTGTATGTATACAAATATAGGTGCATCAGATTATAGAGAATTCTGATATAGCAATAAACTCATACAAATAATTTAATATAATCAGTTTTTTCCATCAAGTATAAAGGAATCACAGCAGTAAATTCTAATGTTACGTTCTTTCTTATCTGTGTGTCTCAATATTTTTTTCATCCAAAACATTTCTTCTTTTGTGTAAGACAAATTCAGGGAGTATACAAAAAGACAGTGATGTGCTGCCAATACTTTTGCGAGGGTTTTCCTGAAAAATCTCTTTTTATCCTGTAATTACACGTCTACCTCAATGGTGTATTCATTTTCAGATAAGATGACTGAGAAATCAGAAAATGCTTTCTTATTGAAATTAGCAAATTCTTTCCAATATCTCTAAACAAATAAATGCGTCACAAAAAAAAAACAAAAAACAAAAAAAAACCAAAAAACTAAAAACATTTAACAATAGCACTTACTTTGAATGCTTATTTTTTTCCTAGAAATAATAGTTTCTGGTAACAACTTTCTGCCTGTTTGCATTTCTGTTTTTTGAACAGTAACTGGGTGTTTTTTATGCTTTTGGAAGGCATGTCTTACATAATTTATTTTGAAGGGGAAAAAAATGATTTCTGATAAAAATAAACTTAATTTTAAATCTCTTGTTCTTGTGAATCTCAGAGACTTTCCTTAATAGAACAAACATAGGCAAGGGGCAAATGTATAAAAGGTAATTTAATTTTTGTACTCTTTTTTTTTCCCCATTGCTTTTATTTCCAAGCTCCTTCTTTGTATGCTTTCCTGCTATATATTTCAAAACTATTTGTTCTGAAAAAAGTAAGACATCACTTGTCTTCCACAGTTGCTGTAACCCGTACTTCATGTTACCTGTAGTCATCAAACAACACTATGAAAATACCTGTATGCACAGCTTACCTCAGTGTAGCTGAGGCCAATTTTTGTGTTCCTTAAAGGTAATCATCTTTGACATTTTCTCCACAGTTAAACATTCCCAGTAAATTACCATGCATGGTCAGAAACAAATACAAACATCTGATACATAACTGTCTTGATAACCTTGCTATTATATCCAATGAGAAAGGTAAGGCTGCCAGATAAACTCAGATCTAGCTGATCCATCAAGTTTTGAAGCTTTGAGACATTTTCACATAGAACTGCTAAACTTTTTTTGGTTGTATTTGCTTTGATTGCCTTCTTCCCCTCCATATCTTTTCACAGGCTCTCAACAGAAGAGCCAAGAGGGTCAGGCAGGCGAAAAGAAGAAACAATTCAGTGGAGCAGTATCCTGCCCTGCCATGGGCTTTCTTCCCAGAGCAGCAGGTTTTCCATCCACTATGCCAACATGGCCAGAAAAGACAATTAAACCTTTTATATTTGACAGGCCAGCAGACTGGCTGGTCCTTTATCAATTTCTATGGGAAACAACTCAAACTTGGAAAGAAAACAAGTCTCCCATCATAAAAATCTAATTCATTATCATTCTTCTTCAATCAACAAAATATTAATCAAATGGAAACATTCCTACTGCATGAAGTATACAAAAATTGCATTAACTTCAAAATACGTCATTGCTTGTCTTAAGCAGTCTGTGGACAATTGATGGTCTATTAACTCTTCATGAGTCCTTAATGGTGTCTACTTCATGGTTTAAAAAATGTGCTTAACACAAGAAACCATGAAGAAATGGATACAAATCAACTTGCATTACAATTTTTAAACTGTAATTTATTATGGAAAAAATTTGTAGCCCATACTGTAACTAAACATTTGAATTTGATCATTTCAAAACATTTTTACAGTGATGTAAAGATGTAAATAGCTATCAAGTGTAGTGTTTTGAAGGAATCATCATTTTATTAAATGTAAATATAGATGTTGGTTATCCATACAACACTTATTGTAAGAATTTTCAAATCGTAACAGAGCAAGCTGAATCTTGATAAGATTGTGTAATCATCCTCAATGTTTTATCTATATACTAAGAAAATATTGCATTTATATTTTTTCATACAGTAATACTGTTGCTTGGTTCAAGTTTCAACTTCACTTGAAAGCTTTTGAGTTCATTATTTCATCCCTGAGGAAGGAAGTGAAATGGTCCAAAACATCAATTATAATAAATTACTACTTTTAAAACCATACTACATCTTTAATAACACAGTACATGTATAGTATATTTTCTTTGTATTGTTTTACATTGGAGCAAGTTATCATTATAGGGCAGACAGTATGAGAGTACTCATTAAAAAAGTGCAAACACAGTGTGTAAAGGTTATTTTGCCTAGGATCAATTACAGTATAGTCAGTGATAAGAGAACTGCCAGCCCAAGGCATAGACTCTGTGATGACAGACATCCACACAGCAGGAGTTTGCAGTGAGAAAATTGCAAAACACATGTGTGATTTATAGTCATAAAACTTTTTTCCCCATGAGACTCTTCAGGAGGAAAGCACCAGTGACAGGAAAACTTTGTAAAAAGGTTATATCAGAGGGAAAAAATATTTGTAAATAAAATGTGAATTAAACAGGAAAAAACACATGAAGGAACTAGATTGTGATTAATTCTATATATAGAGAAATAAGCATGTGTGTTTACATGTATGGACATACAGTATACATATAAAATATATTTAAAACATCAAAGATATGAGTGGGATTTACATTACGTTCAGATATGGCATAGATATATGGTATATATAACCTATATATAATAGTAATAACTATAATATTACTTGCACATTTTCTAAAATAGCAGTCTCTCTAACATTTTGACTTGAAGAAATCAGTGTACTAGCTATTTCAGGACAAGTATATGGAATTTAAATTTGAAAAAACTACTGGCTGTTACATTCTTTTCGGCTATTTGAACTAAAGGGAAAATACTCCCATGACAGGCAGACATAATTTTTTTATTTTACTTAAATTAAAGGAATAATTATGAAAAAAAAACAGAATTATTGTGCCGAATGTCTTTTTAAACTATTTAACAGGAAATGGAGTGCCAAGCAAAGCCTAAACCAGCTGCATTACAAATTTCAAGATACGAAAAATAGATTAATTGCATCAAAAATGAGTGAGGGCAGAGAGTGTCAGAGGTATTAATATGCAGCCAAAATAGGAAGTTTTGAAAGCAAGTCTTCACATCCCTGCAGCCTGGCAAACTAATAGATGTACCTTGCTCTTTTTTCATAGAATCATTATAGTTGGAAGAGACCTCAAAGATCATCAAGTCCAACCTTCTACCCAATGCCACCATGCCCACTAAACCATGTCTCAAAGCACCACATCTAAACATTTTTTGAACACCTCCAGGGACGGTGACTCCACCACCTCCCTGGAGAGCCCATTCCAATGCCTAACGACTCTTACAGTGAAGAAGTTCTTCCTAATATCCAACCTGAACCTCCGCTGGCACAGCTTGAGACCGTTTCCTCTTGTCCTACATGTCTTTCCTTTCATGAATTCCTAATTTAGCTGACATGATCCTGCAGCCTTTTTTCATGTCTATGGAATAGTCCATGCAGTATACCAAATATTCAACTAGGTTCAAAAAAAAATCAGCAGCTGTAAGCTAGACTAGGTTTTAAAAGAATCTAACTTCTAATAGCGTTTTATAAAAAATAGCCACATTTTGAGGGAAACTCATCATGCTGGATGTAATAAACTCCATTTTTTTCTGTATAAAACCTGTTCTAAGCCACTTATAAAATTTAATAGCAAATAATAACCTGTCAACAGAGTCCCACAGAACACCTAAAGATTTCCTATACGTTAGTGCCATCTGGGAAAGTGAACACTGGTATGTTTAAATTGGGAGACTAGCCCTTTTCTGTTTGTCTAATAAAAGTTACCATCACTTCTTTCACCACTTTTCCTTAGAAATCAGTACATCTATAAACCCACTCTGCACTTTTAACGGGTACAATTTGTTTTCTGTGTAATTTTTTCATGTTCTGCAATAGAAAATTCCTGCCTGAAATGAATGTATGTATTCCCCGTGAAGGAGGAGCTAGAGAAAGATGTCATGGCCTGTATTATTTATTTATTTGACAGAAGTGGATTGAAAACTTTTTCCTGGTGAGATGTGCATTTAATTTTCTTATTTGAATCTGAATTTAGAAATGTTGCCAGTAAATAAGTGGATCACAATTATCTAAAATCCTGTAAATATATAGAATATTTCTTTTATTCTTCCCTCTGCTTTTTTTACCTGCTGAAGCTACTGCTTAAGGACCTTTTTCCTACTCAGATAAGATCCACATTTTCCAAGTAAAACTATGTCTGAAAGGGTCTGCTAAGACCTAGCATAAACATTCATAACCGACTTCTCAAATGGCCATCACAACAAAAGAAGAGATAACCAAAATGGCAAGCAGATTAAAAAGAGCAGAAGTCAGTACACCGTCAGCCTTGTCTATCTTGTACTATTCTGTCTACTTACAGCTTTACTTAACTTCCAAGGTCACAAAGGTATGTTATAAGCAGATTTTCAATGCACTGGAACTTCCTGCATTAGTTGATGTTTTGACATGTTTTTCTGCAGGGGTGCCATCAGGATTTCTCTACCTTTTTTCTAAGTCAGCTACGGTGATAAAGTAAAAGCAGATTGTTCATGCAACTACAAAAATATCGTCTGGGTTTGCTCCTCCAGTGGTTTTCGTATATTTTCACATATCTTCTAGTATTTCCAAATGTACCTGTTTTATGCTTCTAAACTGCCAGAACATATGCTGTCATTTATATTACAACACAAAAAAATGTTATCAAGTTTTAGTCACTGGTTGCCTTCACCAGTATAAGAGGCAGTTCAAAAGCAGTAAAAGAATATCGCTGATTCTATTGAGATTTTGCTCTACTTTTGTTTCTCAAGAGGTATCATAACTGTAAGGCTCAGACATAACTTAAGAAGTCTCACAGCTGTGGTATCTCAAGGCTAGATTCACAACAGGCCTAAGAAGTAGCAGTACTACTCCAGTTGTAATCTAAAGCACAAGTGATTAAAGAATGTGTCCAACGTGAAGATCAAGTACTAAAACCTTCTTCAGTCTTTTGGATTTCAAGACTTCATCTTTAATCTATTAGGAGAGTAACAGAATTAAATTATATGCTGTTCTGAGGTTGGGAACGATATTTCCAGTTCTCCGTCTAAATCCTTTTCCCTGGGCAAAATAAGAATAAAAAAATCTAAGGTCAGTTAGATGAAAGAAGAGGATGTAAAGCAACTAAGGCATTCATTCACGAGAGAGGAGACCTTGGTTCCATTAAGTGCTTAGGGGACTATTTTACATTAACAGTTAGTGAACAAAACACACAAGTGGCTCTTGTGAGCAAGGCTCAGAACTTAGTTTTGCCCTATTCCAGAAAACTGTTCCATCAACCAGCTATTTTCTTTGAGCTAAAGACAGTGAGTGGTCATTCATGTAGACAGTCCGCATTTGAGGGCAAATCAAATTCAAATCAAAGTCATAATGTCTATGGAGCTTTTTATTTACCAGGGATGAGAGCACTATTAGGGACAGTTCTAGTAAATGATAAAGTGGATAGTATTGTAAAAAAGTAGATTATCAAAAGCAGAAAAGTGGTATAACTTCATTAAAAGGACTGCTTTAACACTGTTTTTGCTAGTAATGGGTCAAGCAGGTAATGAGAGAATGGTCTTTAAGAGGCTAGAAAATTGATTAAAACTCAGGAATTTTCTAGCAAATCAGCTAATCTAGGAGAGGAAGAAAGAGACCTAGTGCCTTGTTGGCACAAGTTACCATTGGGTTTGATGTGGACTCAGTATAAATCTAAACTGAATGAAGAATCAGGGTTCTTGATATATATATGAAAAAAAAAAATCACACATTTTTTTAACTTGGGAAAAAATCGCAATCACAAATCACTAAACACAGCTGCCCAAGACAAATTATTACTTCCTATAGATGCTATTTCATCAAAGACACTCCAAAGTCCTTATGATGTAATAATTTAATTAGGGAAATATATATAAACTATGCTGATATAAATATCTTTTGCCTACATAAGGCAAATAGTGTCAGGAAGAGGGATTTGCTGAAACAGCTAAAAGCAAAAGCTTTCCGGCATGCACAAAGCCTGTATGCAGGACAGTATTATATTTACTAACTATTCTAATAAGCAGAAACAAAAAATCTTCCCCCCCAACAAAACCAGAACCAAAAAGCTATTGTTACAGCCAATAAAAATAAGTAGACTAGACTACATCTTATATTTTTCTGTTTTCACAATTAATGGTGTCATTCTTTCGAATATACTTAATGCAATTTTTAAACTATGTTAAAAGTTACAATATCAATCAAATTATCTTTAACAAATGTACATTCCCTCATAATTTTAATAATTAAAACTATAATCATTTAAGATAATGTTTATAATATTTCATCTTGACCTCAGTGAGATAAAGTTTCATTTATGCATTAAATTGGGGATGAGGTTTAATAGCTGTTTAATGCTTAGATCCAAAACACGGCAGAGATGTTCAATTCTGAACTTGAAGTTATTCATGAAATCAATAGCAGACTATGCTTTCCAACTTCATAATTCTCTTCTCGAATTCAGACTCAAATTCAGCAGACTGGTTTATCCAACTTAAATGTGCAGAATATATGAGACAAGTTTTTAGAAATAGTGTTAATATTGTGCTGTCTTTTAGTACTCATCCATGGCAGAGCAAAAAGAACTTCAAGGGAGATGGGTATGTCTACTCTTTTTTAGTTTTACAGTGAAACAACAGAACTTTTCTGCTGTAGGATAGTCTAGGTCAAGTTTTGCAGAAGGCAAACTCTCAAAGACTTATGTGGGCTGCTTATGTTATAGAAAATTCAGGACAACATTATATGTATTTACCTGTAAATGCAGTTATAAATAATATAATCGTAACGTAATACAATACTCATATGTAATGTATCATGCAACGTGTAATATTATGTGAAACATAAAATAACTGTAATTATTTTATAACTTGTGTATAACAGCATCATTCAATTATAGTAGCATCAGGACAAACAGACATAGGCAAAATGGGCTATTATGAAGGCATAATAATCCTTGGAATGTCTCTACCAGAATCCCAAGAAGGCAGAATACAATTGTGAGGTGGTAGCTAGTGCTTAAGATCAGCTTTCCTTTCAGTATATCTCAACTTTATCCCTTCCTAGAGGCTAACAGGAACAGTGAGCCTAAATTTACAGGAGTCTGACCTCTCTTCAGTCCTTTTGAAAGTGCTTTTGTCCTCTTTCTCCCCTGCCCGTGGCAGAAGCAGGTTACCACACAGAACCTCTAGCTCCTTTTTCTTAATAACAGCATACAGTTTTGTCTTCGCTGCTGACATGTCATAAACCAGCTCTGAGTGGTGTTATATAGCATTTCATACTGACTTAGAACTCTTTTAATGGAATTCCCACTGTATTTTTGAATCTTCTCTGATGATTGGGAATTAAAGTTTTATGCCAGCATTCTATTACTTCTTGAGGAAATTTTTTTAACTGAAGAAATCAAAATGTAAGGAAACTGATTAAGAATAAAAGAAACTTCCATTTGTCAGCTGAACAGTTCTTTTCAGCTGAAGCAACATAGAGGACTGGAAGAGCCAGCTAGATTAATCCCATGTTTCTGGAGGCTTCCATTCAAAATAAACGACTCATAGATCTATCAGGTTCCATTTTAGAAGTAAACCTCCTGTTCCTATCCTTTTTATAAACAGGTATCAGACCAAGTCTCAGAGTGGAAACCTTCACTTTCCTGAAAGTGAGCATACCAAAAGATACTGAATAGTTTCTAAACTCCTATGCAAGGCATTTTTAGAACAGTCTAATAACCACAGATAGGTAATTTTCCCACTCCCCAGGGAAGACTCAGAACTGCTCAGTGAGACAAATTAAATTAAAAGGCTTCAAAACACTGAAAATTCACTTCATTTTCTTCAACTAGAACTTCCTTCTTCTGCAACAAATGCAACATTTGCACTTTTATGTTTGCTTTTTTTTTTTACAAGGTAGTTCATAGTCTGTAAGTGACATCTACCTCCATTATCTTTTTCTCCTTAATTATTTCCAGGAAAACTTTATACATTCTTTTTCTGAATGCCTACTTTCATTACATTTCACTTCATGTTATCATATTTTAACCTACTTCTACTATTTTAGCCCTAAAGTCATCACATTCTTTTCTACATTACAACAGAGTTGCACTTGGCATTGATCACACTTTGTCTTTACATTTTATGCAGCGTTCCTACTTTTTATATTTAATTAGTAAAAGTATCAAATGAAATTTGCTCCTGAACTGTCTTTGAAGAATCCCTGTAAAAACTTCCTTCCATTCTGATGGCTTCCTAGACAGAATTCAGCAATGGATATGATGGGGTATTGTCGTTTTGAGTTTATTATGCTTCTGCGTTTTACTAAGCAGTGATACTTCCCATTTCCACCCCTCATTCCTATTCTGCCTATGCTACCCTATGGTCAATAACATTTTCCTGTCCCTTTAGCCTTTACTAACTTCACGCATAGCAGCTATGCTACTTTTCCCACTGTGTTTATAGTACTAAAAGTATTTATGTGGTTTCTATTGTTTGCTTTATTTTCCTCTTCAAAAAATAATTCACAGTTTGACTTTTGAGAATTTTCACTATCTACTCATTATTTGTGATGTCTGCCCAATTTTCCTTTTAACTGTTACAGGTTTCTGCCTACTCTTAGTATTCTTTAGAATATTACATATTCAAGTAGCTCTAGTGTTCAAGTTCTGGGTTGTTTTAAGATACAATCAGTTCAAATTTCAGTTTAAAAGAAAACCACAAAACTTTCTTTCTATTTATTTTAGATTTTCAGTACAGCTGACCTCATTTATTAGTTCATTTAATTTATCAGTTTACCCTTTTTAAATACAGAACTTCAGCTACAAACCTCACTTCTGCAGAAACTCATGAAATAAGTTTCTTCACAAGCATGAAGTCTTCTGTTGCTATAGTGATGACTGTGATAGAAAAAGCTACAAGAAAAGCATTAACTCTGTCTTGAGGACATGGTTTCAATAAAGTCTAATAAATGAAATATACAGCTGTAGAGTGAAAATGAAAAGATAAGACAAAATATTGAATTTTTTTTTTTTTTTCCTTCAATGAGGATCATCCATTTTACACACTTCATGAGACAGTCCTGGGGGGAGAGGAGATGGTGGGGAGGAAAGCATGCAGTTGCACAATTTATATATGGTTGCAAATTTACAAGAAGATGTGGAGTTGAAAAGCAACTTTAATTCTAGAATTTCCTAGATTATTAGGCTTGGGGATATTTTTCTTTAGCCAAGTGTCACTGCTGTTCTGGCCCTTCCCTGCCTATCCAAGAGGTGTACCCCCAGTTCTGTGATAATTGAAATACTCTCTCCTACTATTTTCTATCTGGAAGATTAGTGCTTTTCCTGCTGCACGCTTTTTTCTTTTGCCTCCAGTCATAAAAAACCTACCTCTACTGTATACAATCCAGGAAGGTCTGGCTGATTTACAATACACTCTTTGCCAGCCTCAACTATTTTTGGGTTAATCTATCTCCGATAGCACACATACAACATTGCCTGCATCACTGTCAGGTGTAGCTCAGAGATAGCTATCTTGAATTGTTTGTGATGATTTAAAACTGATAGTGTCTGATACAAGTTTCAAAAAAGAAACAGACAAAGTTGGTTGGAACAAAACATAAGGAGAAATCTAAGACGAAATGTCACTCAGGTAAAATGTCACTGTTTTCTGAAGATACTAGTGAATGTTATCCCTAGCTATATTCTTGGTTTAGGCAATATACTTATACGAATACATATAAGAATATGTTTAAATATACTTACCAAATTTTTGGTGACTATTTTCTGCTCACAGTTCATAGGCAGAGTACAGCATGTTTAATACCATTTTGAAATAAAACATATTTACTAAAACAAGATCCTTTTCCAATTCTTGATGAAATGAAATGAGGTAACTGAGCTGCAGCAACCGTATTACGGGGCAATTTCTGCTACTTAGGCTGCTGATTCATTCTTATCAATCACACGTACTTAATTTATGCATATGTGTGTATATATATTTTTTTGTTTAGCTTATTTATAATTATATACTTTTAAGAATATAAAGACAAATTATTTTTGTGTACCAGTATTCCATGCTTGATCCAGATGTGATTTTCTCCAAACACTGTAGAAAGTAAAGAATTACTGTCACATTAGGGCAGTGCAAGAGATTACACCCTCCTGGAAAATTAAGTTACATTTTGTCATTTTGTGATGTAAAGTAACCAGTATGGAACCATAATCTGATAGAACAATATAGTTAAAATTAAATAACACACACTATTGTCTAACTAGGTTAATTTTTTTAGGTGAAACTGTTTTGTGATATTTCAAGAACCTGTCAGAAAAGAAATGCAATTCTTGAGTCACGTAAGTGTCAGGAACATAGTATCGTTACACCTTGGAAAACGTATCGAATGCAAAAAGATCATTTCATCTGCCTCCTGCCTGAAAAAGGTGAATTCCAGAAGAAATATATAGACTCAGGTACTGTAGATGTCATAGCTGACCGTTCTGAGATTGCCTTTAGGGAACGGTACATGACTGGTAGAAATGTCCAAATTCACCCAAGCCTACAGAATGCTAGCATCTGGGATTTGCAGATGAAAGGTTTTTTGAGTAGGTTCCCATCGATGGCTATGACTTCTCAAGACAGACCTGCTGCTGGACAGACTAAGTGACATAGATACAAGCGCTAAAATGAATAGTAACCGGCAGACTCGGTTCTGTTCCAGGTATTTTAAGAAAATTCAATAAAATCCATGAAAGTTGGAGCTGTTACTTTAAATTTTTCAGGTCTAGAGATTTTCACTGTAGTCGTATAATTTCTTGGATTAGGTTACTGCCTGTTAAATCTGGGGTTATGCTATTAAACACATAATAATCGGAATTCCTGTTCTCTTTTTGTTTTTCTGTAATAACTACTTCAGCAAACCAGCTCAAGTCTCCTCAGAAGTACGACAAAGAATTCTCATTGCTATTCTGGAGATGAAGAACCAGCCTTCTCTTGCCATGAGAAGGGAAAGGTCAAAGACAGGAGAAAATGCTTTGGAGACTTAACTTGCTCTGCGGCCATCAGAGGGAAGTTATGGGAGTTGGGCAATGACCGCTGCTGTTAGGCAGGATCACACCTCTCTGCCCTTCCTTCATCAGGGCATGCCAGTTTACGTACCCCAAACTTACACAGCTTGTAGGCAACAGAGAGAAATTCTTTCTTGGTGTCTGACAGGAGCAAGCAGGCAATAGTTTTGCTGCCCCAGCAGTCTGTTCCCAAGGAAACTGTCTCATTCATCTGAGACCAGAGCTGGCCTTGATGCTTCCTAAAGGCAAAGCTTTCTTATATGTTCCTGTCTTCATTTTTAACATTCTCATTTCGGACTAATGGTGCACATGATTTCTCTCAATTTTTTCTTCAAATGCATTCAAAGTAAAAAACCTATCACTCCTGAGAAACAGAAACTTCCTGTGCCTGAACTCCTTGTTCATGAAGTTCAGGATATCTCAGGTCCAGAAAATGAGATTACCACTGTGTTTACACTTGCATATATGAATACATGAATATTTAATCTTTTAGCAAGAAGGTCCTACTTCCCATTTTTTCCTACACCCTTCTTGAGACGTCACTCCATGAATTTGTAATTGGAATCAACCAATAATTTTTTTAAAAAAGACTTTTTTAATAAAATTAATCAAACCCGAAACCTCTGTGGAAACATATGTCAGAAACTTTTCGTGAACTCTAGGTGCTAGGATGTCATTCCAAAATCCTTGTGGCAAAGAGTTTTCTCATCTGCCAGTGCTCACTAGAAGACAGTTATTTCTCTCCTGAAACTGCAAACCACCTCTCAAGTTGATATACATTGGCCTTACTGTCTTTGGGGGGAAAAAACCAAACAAAATCAAAAACCAACAAAAAAACCCCACAGCTTTTCAAAACTTTGGAATAACACAGTTTGCACAGTTGTCATTCTCCCAGTATGTTCATTTTTTATTTGCCAGACTGTTGTGCAAAGACAAACTTATTCGTAATCTGTTACCTCAATATCCTCAAAAAAGAAGTTTACAAGTGGTAGAAGAGACATAGTTACTGACATCAAATACCATCATGACAATCAGACATTTGCAGTGATATTAAACTTAACATGATAGCCTCCTAAACACTTTTACTAAGACATACCGTAACATCTGGTTTCAATTTTTTTTTAATTAGGATTTTTTTTCTCAACACTAGAATGGAATTTATAATCAAAAGCCCAGAGAAATATACTCTCATTCATTTTAGAAAAGTCCAGGTATCTACACCCTCATACAGGATATAGAAATCACATGTTCTCATCTTACAATTGCTCTTATTCTGACTTAGTCTCTAATAAATCAATGAACATGAGCTAGCTCTAAACGATTAATCTCAACCTCTCGTATTTGAGTTGTTTTCCTCCAGAAAATGGATTGTATTTTTACTGAAACAAGGATGTTAACCTTAATTTTCCTTAACTGTTCTAACTTCCAGACTATTGAATTTGTTCTTTCTCAAGTATCAGATATTTAATTATTCATACCTAGTGAAACAACATCATCAGCAAAGATAGGCGTAATTCCATCTAGTTGTTCGCTAACCAGAAAGCATACAGCATATAGGAGGCACACTTTCACTAGTTTCATCATATCCAAGTAAGCCAAACAGGAACTTGCACTTCTGTTTCTCTTACCCTTTAATAATCAATATGTTAGGTATTCTGAAGAGGCCATGTGTGTCTTTCAGATTCTGAAAAGACCTCCAAATTTTTGCAATAAAAAGGGAGAGTTTTTTTAAAACTCAAAGTTGTCTATTGAAGAGAAAAAATTCATGTCTGTCTTATCTGTGCTTGTAACCAAGTTCTCGTTTATTCTGTAGAGGACAGAGATGGAACTAAATGGGCTATAATATTTCTGTTAAAACCTAGGAATGGAACACATACTGCAGCTTGTGACACAGTCACAAGTCCACAGTCACCCCAACTTTTCATGCAAGTGGACCCAGTCTTTCTACTAAACTTCACAAACCTGAGGAAAAAAATGGTGTTCAGATTGTTAACAACTGTAACAGATTAAGCTAATGGACCCATACAATTATCAGTTTATGGCAGATAAGCTGACATCATAGTTTAGAGCAAGACATTTTAAAAGAATTATCCACTCAGAATTCCAGCTTTAAGGTTCTTCTCATGGTTACAAATAATCATAGAACTATATAACCATAGAATACCAGGTTGGAAGGGACCTCAAGGATCATCTGGTCCAACCTTTTTTGACAAAAGCATGGCCTAGACAAGATGGCTCAGCACCCTGTCCATCCGAATCTTAAAAAAGTCCAATGTTGGGGAATCCACCACTTCCCTGGTGAGATTATTTCAATGGCTGATTGTTCTCATTGTGGAAAAACTTCCTCTTGTGTCCAGTCGAAATCTCCCCAGCAGTAACTTGTACCCATTACTACTTTTACATCTTTTAAAATTAGTTTTACATTTACCCATTGCGTTTTCCATGTGACTCCTTGTAAAAATGGAGTCTCCGTCTTCTTTGTAGCCACCCTTTAAATACCGGAACATGGTGATAAGGTCTTCCCTAAGCCTTCTTTTCTCAAGCCTGAACAAACCTTTCCTCATATAGCAGGCTTCTTAGTCCTTTGATCATCTTTGTGGCCCTTCTCTGGACCCTCTCCAGCCTGTCCACATCTTTTTTGCATAGCAAGGACCAAAACTGAACACAATATTCCAGGTGTGGCCTGACAAGCCCTGGGCAGAATGGGATAATGACCTCTTTATCTCTGCTGGCGATGCAACCCAGCATCCTGCTGGTTCTCTTTGCTGCAGCAACACACTGTTCATTCATACTGAGCTTATTGTCCATTGGGACCCCCAGGTCCCTTTCCACAGAGCTGTTCCCCAGCCAGGTAGATCCCAGTCCGTGCTGCACTCCTGGATTATGTTTTCCCAGGTGCAAAACCTTACACTTGTCCTTGTTGAATTTCATACGTTTCTTGTAAGCCCACTCTTCCAGCCTATCCAGGTCTTCCTGCAGGGTGGCTCTCCCTTCTGAAATGTCTACATCCCCACTTGGTTCAGTATCATCAGCAAACTCCATCAGGGTACCCTTGATCCCATTATCCAGATTACTTATGAAGATATTAAACAGCATTGGGCCCAATATCGATCCCTGGGGGATCCCCCTTGTGACAGGTTGTCAGTTTGAAAAGGAGCTATTAACCACCACCCCCGGGTGTGGGTCCCCTCAGCCACTCCCTCAACTAGTTCCCCACACACCGCAGGGATCCTTTGTCCAGACGGTAACACATCTGTTTCTCTAGGAGGAGGCTGCGGGAAACTGCATTGAAAGCCTTGGAGAAATTGTAGACAGCGTCCACCGCTCTCCCCACATCAACCAAGCAGGTTACTTTGTCGTAGAAAGTGATCAGGTTTGTCAAGCAGGATTTGCCATTGGTGAATCTGTGCTGGCTTTTCCCAAGCACATCCTTCATTTGACTTGTGATAGCCCCCAAGAGGATTCGTTCCATAACTTTTCCAGGGACTGAAGTACGACTGATGGGCTTATAATTTCCTGGATCCTCCTTTAAGACCTTCTTGTAGATGGGGGTAACATTAGTCTTCTTCCAATCTTCTGGGATGTCACTCAGTCTCCATGACTTCTCAAAGATTATGGACGATGTCAGCGAGCTCTTTTAACACCCTCGAGTGGATATTGTCAGAGCCCATCGATTTGTAGGGGTCAAACTCCTGTAACAGTTCACACACCAACTCTTCTTTCACTGACGGTGGGTCTGTGTTTGCATCAACCTGGATTTTTGTTCCCAAGGCCTGAGACCCAACAGTGCTGGTAAAGCCAGAGGTGAAGAAAGTGTTGAGAACTTCTGCCTTTTCAGTGTTGTTGGTGACTAATTCACCTCTCCTGTTTAACAGTGGACCAATATTTCCCTTCTGTTTCTGCCTGTTGTTTACGCACTTGAAGAACTCTTTCTTGTAGTTTTTGACATGTGGCCAATTTCAATTCAAGTTAAGTCTTCCTTTTCTAACTATATCTCTGCATGCCCTGGTAATGCCCTCGTAGTTCTCAATGGGTATTCATCTGCTTTTTCATCTCTGGTACGCTTCTCTTTTGGTTTTGAGCAGACTCAGAAGCTCACAGTTAAGTCGGTGGGGGATCTCTTCCTCTGCCCATTTCCCTTACCTTTAAAGGGGATGAACTGTTCTTGTGCTTCCAGGACAGAGTTCTTGAAAAGCTCCCAGCACTCGCTAGCTCCTTTATCCTCCATGGAAGCTTCCTACAGAATCCCTCCTAGCTGAGCTCTGAGCGAGCTGAAGTTTGCTTTTCTAAAATCCAAAATCTTTGTCTTAGTATTAACCTTCAGCATGCTCAGCAGGATCCCAGACTCCACAATATGGTGATCACTGTCACCAAGGCTATCACTAACAGAGATATTACAAAGCAGGTTTTCTTGGTTTGTGAGTAACAAGTCTAGTAGTGCCTTATCCCTGGTTGGCACATCTAACATTTGTATAAGAAAGCAGTCCTCTACACTTTCCAGGAATCTGATGGATGACATAGAATCATAGAATCATTAAGGTTGGAAAAGACCTCAAAGATCATCAAGTCCAACTATATACCAAATGACACCATGCCCACTAAACCCACTAAACCACGTCTCAAAGCACCACATCTAAATGTTTTTTGAACGCCTCCAGGGATGGTGAGTCCACCACCTCCCTGGGGAGCCTGTTCCAATGCCTAATGACTCTTACAGTGAAGAAGTTCTTCCTAATATCCAACCTGAACCTCCCCTGGCGCAACTTGAGATGTGAGCTGCTGCGTTGTTCTTCCAACAAACGTTGCGGTCACCCATAAGAACCAGGTTCTGTTGACCCGAAGCTTGCTTATGTGACCCAAATATTCCTTCATTGGCCTTATCATCCTGGTTTGGAGGTCAGTAGCAGATGCCTAATGTAAGATCCGCCTTGGAGATGACCCCTTTGATCTTCACCCAGAGGCATTCAATAGGGCTTCTACAATTGCTGTAGTTGACTTCTGTACATTCAAGGTTCTCCTTAACATAGAGTGTGATTCCTCCTCTTCTTCTTCCCTGCCTGTCCTTACAAAACAGCCTATGGCCATCCATCACGATCCTCCAGTCATGTGAGTTGTCCCACCATGTCTCAGTTATTCCTATGATATCATAACTTTCTAACTGGGCATGGAGGTCCAGCTCCTCCTATTTGCTCCCCAGGCTGCATGCATTGGTATGCATATACTTTAGGTGGCTGGTCTTCTGGTTCTCATCTTGACAGGCAACTAAGGAACATTTGTCACTGCTCTGGTTGGCCTGGCTTATTCTCCATTTGGTTGCAATGGCGTGAGTGTTTCCACTTTGGTCCCCGCCTCCCAATTCCTTCAGTTTAAAGACCGCATAACCAAGTTGGCCAGCCTGCTGCCAAAGACTTGCTTGCCTCTTCTAGACAGGTGGATCCCACTCCTCCCTAAGAGGCTATAGTCATTGAAGAGTGTCCTGTTGTCATAAAAGCCAAAACCCTCACTAGGGCACCAGCCGTGAAGCCAGAAGTTGATTTGCATTACACAACTATTTCTGGCTGTATCTTTCCTCTAACTGGTAATGGAAGCAAAGATAATGGGCACTAATACTTTTCACTTGCACGCCCAGGGTTTTGTAGTCTTCCTTGATTCTGTCCAGGTTCCGGCTTGCAGTGTCATTTGTGCCCACGTGAAAGAGTACCAGTGGATTGACAAGTTGTGGCACTTTCTTGGCAACATCTCAGACCTTAGCTCCTGGAAGGTAGCATACCTCTTGTGACTCCCTGTCAGGCCGGCAGATGGGTGACTCAGTGCCCCTTAACACCCACTATGAGCACTCATCGTTTCTTTTTGTGGTATCCACTGTGTGTTGCTGGTACAGTTTCTCCTTGCAGATCTTGCTCATGGGTGTCTGCAGTTGTTAAAGCTTCATATCTGATTTTGGTTGTAGTGCTGGAGGGTGGGGACTGAAGCAGAGTCCTGCTTTTGTGGGTCATCAGAGTCCAAGGTGCCTCATTCTCTGTGGTGTCCACCACAGGATCATGGTTCTGAAAGCACGTATCTAGCTCCATCTTGGCCCCTCTAATATTGTGTAGCCTTTCAACTGTTTCCTGCAACTGGGCCATCTGATGTAACAGATCATCAACCTGTACATATCTTTTGCAGGTACTTACCTTTTCTCCAGGAGAAGGGGCTGGGCACTCATTCCAACCTACCATCTGTACTGAAGTCTCCTTCCTTACCAGTTCCATCTGGGTAGAAGCATAAGACCTCTCAGGCTCTTTCTCTGCAAAAACACTGGTTTTAACTCTGAGATGAGTGCCCACCACTATGGCAGAGACCAGGAGCACTTCCCTGGGCTGTGGGCCTACAAGCAGGGTGCACAGCCCTTCTTGTGCTCCCTTCTGCATGAACTGCTGTGCCCTCTCGATCGCCGTTTGCATTCCCTCTTCACAGCGCTCCTGGTCGCTAGCACTGCCTAGGGCCATTTAAATCTCCCACAGTTGCTCCTGGCGATGCCCAAGCCACGTCAGCCTTGCTCACGAGAGCTGCTGGCTCCTGGCAGGTGTCTCTGTTCTTCCTCAGGTTTCCCTGGCTTTGGGAACCCCCCTGAACACCTCAATCTAGCGCTCAGCCACAGAACTTACAGTTGCTGCAGCTGCATGCCTTGCTGACTAATATAGAATCATAGAATCATAAAATATAATGAAAAGTGTGCCACCCAATAAGGTGGAGGAGATAACTACAGAGAATGTCAGATATTTATTGCCACCTCCTCATCATGCCTGAATCATTCTGCATTGCAGAGTTGTGGGTTTGGGATTTTTGCTTTTGATTTCTATGTGACAAAGGTTGTCTTAATCAGACATTAGTCATGACAAGCAAAATTTGCAGGTAGTTGGCAAAAAGCAGTAAGAATTCGAGAGAACATTGAAAAATGTGGTCTGTTATTCCTCTGCTCAAGCAAAGCATTGTGAAAAGCTTTTTGAGCACTGAATACACAGCTGGGAGGGAAAAGGGATGTGAGCTGTAGTCAGCAGCAACACAAAGTATAAAATACATTGATGCTCAAATATGTAGGGAGTTCAGGCTCAACTGTGCCACCAGTACAGAGCTGAATGAGAGAACGGCAAACACACAATGTAAAGTATAATACGGGTCTGAAGTCTAGAATGAAAGAACTGAAGACCCTGCCCACATTTCTGTCAGTGCTTTGGAGTAAGGACAATGGGAGGATTACTACTTTGCAACAACAGCACTTACAGGGATGTTATTTTCTGCTAATTCCTCTGCAGTGCAAGTAATAAGGATGTCATGGCAACAATCTGTTATACCACCAAAATGATCTTCCAAACCTACAACAATAAAATGGAAAAAGGCAAAGTAAGAGGACGCAGGGCTCGGTCTCTAGCAGAATGATCTTCAACCATGTACTCTTTGACTTCATCTGTATGTGTTCACAGGCTGAATTGGGTTAAAGTTTTCCTGGTAAATGTTTAGCAGACGGAAGTGTGTATACATCCACTTCCAAGATTTCAAAGAGCTTGTGGCAGATTTACAGCTTTCCAAATACTGTGTGGCTGATTCCTCATTCCAGAGGTGAAAAGTGTGAGGAGATTCACAAATATGTTTTTAAATTTAAAAATCAAATTTGAATGAACATGGTTTTGGTGGAGCCTTGAGGCATCCTTCTGAACCATGTTGGATACTTGGCTGCTGCTCTGACAAGTGCTTTACAATCCTTTTGGTAGTTTAAGGTTGACTTCACATGCACATCGCAGTTTCCCATGCTCATCTGTAATTGTTGCTACATAAACCACATTCTGACTTTCATATTTCTTTAACAGAAATCAAAAGGAAAACCCATTATAACATTTAAAAAGTAGTTTGCTATCACTTATGGTTCAGTAGTGGTCAGCACCTCAGAAAATCATGTCTCTTTCCTAACCTGTCTAACCGCTAGACAATTAATGACATTTACATGTTGTCCTAAATAGTGAGATACTGTAATTACCATCCAGCTCAAAAACTGTGTGTAGTTCAAGAGAACAAAAAAGGGTCAGGAAGTAGCAAACTCTCATGACAGAAGGCTGATATATCATTTTTATTGTCATCATTTTCACTGACTTCTTATTCCAGGTCTAAATGATGTTGATGTGAATCAGGCTAAGGAACTTCCTATGAAGAATTGTCTCCTGCAGCCTTTTGACGCGTGTCCTATAGCCACACAACAGGGAAACTGCTCTTGGTGAGAACTTTGCACTAGGTAACCTGTGCTCTCTCACAGGGGCTTACCCTCCAGTCCTCATAAGAGTGTGCAGAAACTGAAAACTGGTCGTAAGTGGAAAGATCAGGCTGAGCAGGCGAGCTGCTGAGCTGCAGTGAATCACAATTTACTGACTTACTGATTTAGGAAGCTTGGGGCAGGTTCTTTAAAGGTTCGTCTGCAGCAATCTCTGTGGAAGCTGGAAGAAAGCCTGTAGGCTACAAAAAGGAAGATCTGTAGTGGGTAATAGCAAGTCAGTAAGTTTCCATGTGGCCTGAAACAGTCAGCAGTTGTGGCATACGCATGATAAGAACCATTAATAAAGAATCTGTTTAATTTTAAGACCCAGAAAACTTTTATCTTATTATTATTCAGCAAACATTACTTAAAGTCAGTAAGAAATGTTCAGCGGAGTTAATACTAGTATAAGAGAGTACACTAGGCAAACAAAGTATCTCCTATAAACAAAACAAAGACTGTGGTCAAACTTAAGAGCACAGGGAATGTTCAATTATCATTTAAACAAACAAAAAGGCTTGCATAAGCATCGAAGCGGTATCAGGAAAAAATGAGCTTTAGAACTGACGAATGGGAGAAAAAGGAAAAAAGGCAAAACTCTATTGCTATTTGCTCCAGCAGAAAAAGAACAGAATTGAACAAGGAGCTGTTTCCAGGGAGGGCTGACAGCTTCTTAAAGTTTGAAATGTGGAACAGCTTCTATTCCAGATTCGTATAGGCTCCATAATGGGATGGTCTCCTACATACAAAAGAACTATTAAACAGCCTCAAGTCCTGCATCCCACATTAAGAGTATATGTACAGGGGAAGAAAAGTAACATTACATACTTTAATGTAGGCTGTGAGATTTGAGACTGAAATAGAGAAACTCCTACATTACATGGGGCACTTCTTAGCAAAAAATTCTCCTTCAAACATCGAAATTATGGATAAAAGTATTTTGATAAATTCTATGACTCATGGCAGAAAGACACTACAGCCATGAACATTTTGGGGGGTTTGTATGTTTTTTAAAAGTGGCATCAAACACAGTAGAAGAGAAGATTAGAACAGATACTTATCTTACTGTGCTCAGAACCATATGTAACGTTTAAAATGCTGAAGATATTCTAACGTGCAAATTTGAGATGCCTGTGATTTACTTCTCTAATACCAGAAAAAATATTTTCCAAAGTAATGAACTATTCTGGGAAAGTATGAAAACAGCAAGTACTACAGAATGCATACGCAAGCTGAAGGTAAAGCAAAAGAGGCAACAACATAAAGCTGGTTAAGCTGTGCCCAGTGCATCATAAACCAGTGCTTGGGAAAACAGCACTAATAACAGATACAAAAATACTCAGTAAATGGACATCAGTGTCAGGGTTCTGAAAAAAAAGCATATTCACGGCTTGAGGGTGGAAATGTTTCAATTAGTGACCGTGATTGTCACTGTGCCTCTAGCTGATCCTGTAGTTAAAAAAATATGCCTTGCAAAGGCAGCTGCCAGCCAATTGGCACCTATATCTGCAACGAAGCTACAATTTGCAACCAATAGATGAGTGACCTGCTTGATTTCAGTTTGTCTTCAAAGTCAGGTATGAGTTATCCTATGTCAAAGTCACCTACAAGTAATTTATAAAAATATTAGATAATGTGGGACTAAAGTAGATTAAAAAATGCAAAAAGTCCATTCTACTAAGAAAATTACAGAAGCCTGGATGCTTGGAGCTTGCAACAGCTGGCAGAAAGACGCACTGTGATCTGCTGGATGCCAGATGTTTGCAGTCCACAGAGATGATTGAAGCAGAAGATTCTCATGAACATGGGAGTAAGTGACAGTCACCATGACCTTTTATTGACAGTCTGAAACATGTGACGTATTTTAAGGAGATGGACACTACATAACAAGTTGAAGTTAGAAATGAACTACACTGACACTAATTTTAGGATGTGTATGGATACCTACAGATGGCCAATTAAGTTTCCACATTCTGCAACTATTATTCAGGAATCTGTGAATCTTTTACATTGCAAACATATTTTATGGAAAAGGTCAATGATCCAAGCATTAGTCTATGAAAGAGCAGATACTTGTTTCAGCTTCAGCTGAAAATGCCTTAAATAGTGCTGCTTAGAAGGAACTGAGCTCTGTCTGCCCCTGACCCCAACCTGTGGGCTTACATCCTTGCATGGCCTTGGCCTGTCCTGTTCCCCACAGCCCTGCCCAGCTATTCTGAGGCTGTCTCTAACCGTGGTTTCCCTCACCGGGCCCAATCCTGAGTCCCACCTGTGGACCTCTGTCCTAGCCCAGCCCTGGCCCATCTCTGGCCCTAGGATGGTGCCTGATGACTGGGGCTGAGGCTGCCCCAGTGCCCCCCGTCTGCCCTGCTCCTGGCTGGGGCGGTGGGACGGGCCCTGGCTTCCAGGCCCTGCCCTGACAGACCCTGCAGGGAGCCCCCGCCGCTCCCAGCCCTCAAGCTTAGGAAGCCACTGGCCCCAGCTGTGCCCTGACAATGTCTACTGCAGACAGACGCATCCTAGAGGGTGACATAAGCTATAATCTGGAAGATTTGCATAAACTCATCTAATGCCATGACAATTAATTTGTACTCAATGTAAAGGGGAGTTGAATGTTACCACCTTATTTCCAAGCCCACAATACCATGTAGTCTTAGCAAAAGAGGTTTATGGGTTGCATTGGCATAAAGCCAGCTGTCTATACCATTTACTGTCAGAAATCTTCTGTACACAGGGGACTGACAGAGAGGGAAAAAAAAAATAATTGTTAGTTGTGCTCTTACTGTGCAACAATGCATTCTGGTCATATCTAGGCTTTTGATAAAAGTGCAGTTAAATCACAAGCCAACCATGGAGAGATGTAGAAAAGTGCCCCTAAGTACGGTAGATACCACTGAGACATTAGCTCAGTGATGTGAGGATATAGTATTTATCAAGAAAGTAGTTTCTAGTTAAGCAAACTTTGAACAGAGTATGACATAGATGAAACAGCAGAGAGTATTTGAGAGTGCAGTAACGCTTTTACATCTTCATTGGAGAGCTTCTGGCCACCCTGCAGACTTTAAGGTATCAGACATCAGACTCCCAAACTGGTCTGATCACAAGAAGAAATTTCAACAAGATATTGCCTCCCACCAAAGCGGAAGTGAGGCTAGGGCTCACTATCTGTGATCCATTCCACCACTGCCAATCCACACTGCATCTGCACCACTGGTGTCTACTTCCATCAAGAAAGCGCAGAGGTGGAAGACCTTCTGGAGGACTTGCTGTTCACACACCACTGTAGGTGGTACCCAGGTGTCCAGCTTCAGTACTGCATCCACTGGGAACAACACTACATCAGGAGTGCTCTTGAGTTTCTGCTTCAGGACACTGATTACAGATTAAGTACAAATTTGCGCAGAAAAAGAACTCTTGTACACTCAATTGCTAATGCGGACACACGCAAACATACTTCATACCTAGGAGACTGAAGAGGGTAAATCTAGAAAATGTCTCTGTCAGGCAGGAATGTGAATTATATCTTGATGCTAGGTGTGCATATAACAGAGTTTATTGCAATAAATTTCAAAGACACTGTTTTACCAGTCAAAGCTGATTCAATGAAACTGTAGATATTTTTTTTCTTGGTAGAATCATGCAAATGTTTAAAAAACTTACCATGAAATATAATGAAACATAATGGAAACTCCTGAGTTTTAAACACTTGCAGTTTCATTTTGAAAATTCCACATGCCGTTTCAAATGTTATTTTAATCATCTGATTGATAATTTTTAGTGGTATGGTTTGATATATGACATAGAACATCTGAAAACATACTGTAGGACAAAGTAGTAAGATGGGCTGCTTCCTCTCACTTTGCCTCTCATTTCTTCCTACAAATGGGAGGACCTAGGATTCCTCTTGCCTGCTTCTCAGAGTACCTGGTAGAGGTACTGAATAAAGCTAAATTTTAATCTTAAGAATATGACAGAATACATTAATTACCTAAATGTTCCTTTTAGGACAAACCACACACTTGCAGTAAAATAAAATCTAAATTAATGTTTTTCTTTCTGCAGTTGTACTTTTAATCTCTCCAATGGCATGGGTCAGACAGAAATTAACTATGTCCTTTAATTGAATTACCACTTGACATTAAAATTAACTGAACAACGCACAGGATATGAACCGATCCTTTTTGAACTTCCATAATTTGTAGAATCAGTTCCTATATGCTGCATAGTTCAACTGATTACATTGTTATCTGTGACAGACGCACTCAGCCCCTTAACCAAATTAGCAGTATCTTGGTATAGCCTCCAAAGGAGCTAAAGGCCCGTACCACAGCCAGGCCAAGAACTCCTCTAGTTTCAATCTGTTCTCTGAAAACCCACCAAGGAGCAAACTGACACACTGAACATCGATGCATATGAGCTTAGAACACCATTATGCGATTAACATGTGGATAGCAGGTGGTTTTTCCAAGACTCATTTACCAAGGAACAAAGAAAGTTTTCGGCAGAAGGAGTCTCATGCATACCTTTTCCATTGCATGTAATGTGACTACAAGCCAACCACTTTATCCCATAAATATGACAGCCTAAGTGAGTCTTCTTTGAGGTCTCCCTGCTAGGCAGTGTGGCAGTGATCTCCCCTTGACTGGGACGCCTCTCAACGTTGTTCCTCAAGGCAGAGAGACCTTGAGCTGACAGCAGATCTTTGGTAAGCGACAGATATTGCGCTTAACCTGGTAGCATGGTAACTTTCATTTGTGACTTGTCAACTTTTATTTTGTCTTAGTAACTTTAATTGGTGCCTTGGTAACTGATTTGTGCCTTGGTAGTCTGGAATCATCATTCAAATGATTGTACCGTACAGTAAGAGAGTGAAATTTGCCACTGAATTTTGTTAAGTTGCATTTTTACAATATCGTATTAAAACCACTTTTACTAATTCCTTTGATGGTACTTCTTTAAATGATCTAAATCATCCATTCACAACATTATCCTGAAGGCTTGCTCCTTGGTTCAATAACGAAATTTGCCTCAGGGCTCTCAGTTACCCAGCAAGGTGGATACAGGGTTGCATCTCCAATGTGCAACCTCCTACTGCCATGGTGTGCGTGGGGAGAGTCACTGCCGTTAGCAGGCTAAAGCACCTCCAATTCCCCCATCAGACTTGCTCCTGGGCAGTTCACAACTTCAGTTCTAGGCGTACAGCTTCTGACAGGTCTACCTTCTGCCTAAGTCTCTAATTAAGTACTCAAGTTCTTTATCGTATCTAGCCCAATGAAACAATTATGATCCTTATTCTTCCTGCCCTGTGTTCCAGATTCTCTAAACAAAACCAACAAAATTACTATAATTTTGGGAACTGTCTCCACTACTGTACACAGAAAGGGCAGGCAATAGATAAATAGCACCTATTGTCACCTTGGTCAGCTAGGTAGAGACCAAGGTTCAAGCACAAACACATTCCAGGGTTAAAATACTGTGTTTTCATCCATCAGCAGGCAAATAACCCACTGGGCTACAACAGTAACCTTTGTTATATCCTAGCTATGTAGAGTGGTCTGAGCTTCCTCAAGAGACTACCAGATGATTGGTCTTCAGACCAGGCAAAATAAAACTGCACATAACAAAAGACACTATGAAACCCAAGTTAGTCTATATCATCCAGAAAGGGAAAGGTAATTTCAAATCTAGTTAAGAGGGTGAATTTGATTTCTATAGCTGTAGAAGAATACACAGGTCAGCTGCTGCAGATACTGACTCCAGGTAGTTCAGGTCCTTACACAGAGATATGGAGACTGGATACAGTCTTGAAAACATCCAGAATACTTAAGAGCTCATTTCTACAAACTGAAATGAATTATTAACTCTAATTATATCCCTCTTCATTCTACTTCAGCCTTTCTCTATGGTATATTACTACAGAAGTACAGCAGTTCTGAAAGCATAGTATTCACCAATGAACAGAAAATTACTGCTATTATTTGAGATTGGGTTCTTCAACACAGTTTGGTTAAACAGAGATAACTCTGAATTCTAATATGTCAGTTGCTATCTGTATGCAAGAACATTTAATTAATTAAACATTTGTTAAACTGTAATGAGAAAGCACTTCTTGGCCAACCACAACTGAATTTCCATTATTCCGTCTAGATTTATTTTCAATTTATCTTTTTTTCTGCCAAATTGTTGAGACGAATAGCAGAGATCTTTTCACTACATCATGTTTTAATGTATAGCTCATTCCCAACATTTCAATAAACAGCTATTAAGATCTATTGACACTTCCAGGTGTTGTAACCAAAACTAGATGCCTTGAAGTTATGAATGAAATCACTGACTCCCAGAACACAATTTGGATGCTGTAATTCAGCTACTGTACACTGAAAGGAACAGCTGCCTTGGAAAGAGCATGGGTCTGAAAAATTCACCAGTAAGGAACAACCCAGAACTACTCAACAGGGAAAAAGATGAACGTTAAACTCCAATACAGGTTTTTCCAAGGCCTCAGTGCCTGAATCAGGACTTGAAGAAAGTGTCTTCTTCCTAGAGGGGCAAGGTAGCAGTAAGTATTTTTTGAAAATATGACTTCTTTTCTAAAGTTACTGAGTTGTGATGCTAACTACACCACTCTCTAATATTTAGAATACCTCCCATGAAGATCAAAGTTTAATTTAAGTGAAATTTAATCTCTACAAGAGCACAAACTCTATGGGACTCTCACTCTCCTGCCTGCAACCCCAATCTGTGCATTCCTCAATCCAGCTCCTGTCTGCTGCCGAGTCCAGTCCAGGACATCCAGGTGCCTGCCCTGCTGCGTGAGCACTGCGAACCATGGTGGCACAGAGTCCCATAATCATCATCAGGAAGCTCAAAATTGGATTTGTATATTTGTATTTCTATTACTAGTATCATTAGTAATAATATTATTTATACTCTATTTAATTGTTACTGTTTTATTAAAGTTGTTTTATCTTTCCAACTCATCAGTCTCTCTCCCTTTTCTCCTCTCCTTCCCCTTCTGGGAAAGGAAGGGGTTAACAGGGAGCATCTGCCATCTACTTTAAGTGCCAGCCCAGCCTTAAATGGTGACAGTTACTATCAATTTCCCATTTCCTACCCCAAACGTGTTATACAGATATAAAGTTTTTAAGAGTTCATCTGTGGGTTTAGTTTTGGGTTCGTTTTCCCCTGGTGGATACCTAAACCATTAGAACAGGGAAGATGTAGTCCACAGTTTTGGGGAAAGCCTCACCCCATTAAGGTTATTGTTATTTTCCTTGTTTTCCCAAAGCATACCAGAATCATCTAAGGACTTAAAGCTAGATAGACATTGATGTGGAAGCACACCAGTATTTGCTGCAGAGGGCAAGTTCAAACAGAACTGTTGGGGAGACCCTCCTGTCGAGTCACAAGGTTCAGAGAGGACCCCCCTGCTTTTGAGACTCCTTCTCAGAGAGGAGTCTGGGTGTGGCAGGATCCACTCCTAGTCCCCGACTTGGTCGACAGTTTACATCTAAAGGATTAGATATACGCAGTCAAACCAGGCAGATGGCAAATTCTAAAGAGGAATTTATTTATCTAACTGAAGTTGAAAATCAGGATAAAAAAAGATACAAGAGAAAAACATGCTCTTAATCAAGATTACTATTTATTGGAGTGCAAAGTTAACTACACATTTAGGATACCAGGTGGAATTAATTACCACACAGCTCAGAGGATCCCCAGACCTTGCAATGACAATCCAAAATACTCCCTCACCTGTAAGACAAGAGCTCTCAGCCTCAAGGGGTTTCCTTAGGTGGCATCCCAAACAAAGGGGAAAGTCCCCAACTGCAAACCTGCTTCTCCAAAGAGGATCAACTCAACATAGCCCCTGGCAAGGCTCCATTTATACATTAGGTTGAATCTGATCTGTCGTCTTATATGGTCAGTGGTCTAGAAACTTCTCTTGACCAGGGCATTGGTTGGCTAAGGGCCCTGCCTGTCAACTGAGGGGCCCCACCTTTCCTGTCCCCCAACCGAGGGGTCTGTATGTCAGGAAGTTCCTGGTGGTGTTGAAAAGGAAGGAGGGTGCACCTGCCACAGACATGCTCAGGGTCCCACCTACATGAGCAGTTCTTTCAGGGGGCTTCACCCCATAGCAGATTGTTATTATTGATATCAACTCTATAGGATTGAGCTGAGAATTTGCAAAGTACGTGTCAAAATGTTGGGAAGGGATACACAATCCAGTTTTCCCCAGACCACAAATATTTTGAACAGTGGAGGTAGCAGGTGTGAGTAAAGCCCTCCTGAAATTAAATTTTATGATTTTTTTCAAAGTTTCATACGCATTCAAAGTTTAAAAACTCTGTATAAAATTAGGTTTTAACTATTCATTTTCATTCAGAATGAGGATAAATTTTGACATGTAGAAGTTCAGTGAAATAGGTGTTCTGTGTTCCCATCATCCCCCCTGCTACTTTCATGCACATCATAAATAGGTATTCCAGCTGACCTATTTTTTAATATCTGTGACATGAAAATGAAACAATTCCCAGGTGTCCAACTTGGTACTTATAACTAAAGCACACAAAACCAGCATAGATTTTTGAAAGTTTAAGCTCAAATGAAATGTAGATGGCTCTGAGGTTGCATACTCATACTTTATCTCAAAAAAAAAAAATATTTTTTTTGAGCTGCTTGTAATATTTATCTGTAACTCAGATACTTATTTATTTACCAAATGGAAGGAATTTAAAATAATACCAGATAAATATTTTCAGAGATGTAGAAAAAAAAAATCTAAACGTAACAGAATGAAGGCTTAAGAAATTTTCACCAACAGATGCTTTCATTTCAAAGATTTCTGTCTAATAGCTAGGGTATTGGAACTCCTAAGGTTATACATTATTTTTAAAGAAATTTAAAATTCCTGATATGGGGATGTTCATCACCAAAGCTCCAAGTCAGAAGCCACCAAAATATATCTATTTTCTTCTATTGTTAAATTGTCATGTTCTTTTTACACAGGAAGCCAGAAGGAAAAGACCTACTAGCTGAAAATTTTCAACATTGATTTCTGTTCTTCTCTTGGATTGATTTGTTAAACATTGTTTAAAATCTTGGAACAAACTTTAGCCTGCTGCTATTTCTCCACCTGCTGTTTGTATTATAGAAGCTAGCTTTTCTGATGATCCTGAAGCTCTGTCTAAAGATGATTTATTGTCTGATCTTGACTTCTCTGGGTTTTGCTCCTCTGATGTCTTTAAGGCCCTGGTAAGTTCAGCTGAGCTAACGTTAACAGCAACGAGTTGTTGTTTAGTTGTTTTTGTTTTGTTTCTTTTTTTTCCCAAACTATCCTTAATGTAGACAAGGCCATGATTTCTGTGACGTTCCTACTGCTATAACTAATACTTGGCCTTCCATGGTGCTAAGTTTAGAAATAAAGCTTGTGGTTTGAAGGCTTGTTTTTTATTGCTTATTTTCTGCTCTCCCCAAAGGCTGTCTTCAACTGGATCATTCTTGTGAAAACCAAAACGAGTAAGATTTTTCCCTCCTCTTTGGCATTTAACCTTGAATTAGGTAGGTTAATAAAAAGGCCAAGACACAGCTGGATATCATAGCATTAAAGAAAACATAGACAGAAAGAACTACACTAGAAGACAGAGAGATTGAGCTAATCTACCTTTTTGATCTGCACTTTTCTGATGGCTGTGTTTCCTTTCTTGCCTGAGTACATAAGATATGTGGGTTTTGTTTGTTAAGAACACTTTCGCCCTGTCACAAAACTGGAATCTTCTGAATCCAATAAATCCTCAAATGTGGAGTTTACAGTAGCTTCCAACTGTCTGTGACTGTCCAGTGGATCTGTCCACATTTGTTTAACAATTTATTTCTCGTTACACACACACAGAGTTTTATGCTGCATACATGAGGATATTTCCTTTTATAGAACCTCAACACCCTTTATAGTTCTTAGGTCTGGAAATATTCATATACGCACTGTTTTGGGAACAACTTGATCCCTGAGGAAACACAGTACTTAGTGTTGTCTGTGAAATACTTGCTAAAAGTCATCTTTACCTTTTCCCTTACAAGTACCTATGGTGCTAGCCATAGGTCTATAGGAACTTTTAGATCACAGAATCATGACCTAAGAAAAGTCTAATAAGAAAAAATGTTCAAATAAATTGGTTTTAGGAATCTTTTTGCAAAGAAAAAGACCATAAATATCTTAATTTCTCTAAAAGAATCAGCCAAACTTTTGGACAAGGGGGAGTGAATCCTTAGGTCTCAAAGGTGTACAAATTGGAAAGTTTCCATAGAAAGAGGATAGCTTTCTAGTTACTTGTGCTAATCGGTCCTAGTCAAAATGAAATCAGCATCTCAGCAGACTGGTATTTATACATAGAATGTTGAGCTAATACTACGAACCTGCTAGCAAGATACAATGAGATTGTAATTGATAGATGGGGAAAATATGAGTTATTTAGCAATTACTTAGTAATCATATATTAAAACCAAGAAAAGAGAGTAAGCTGGGGTATAAGCTGTTTTTAAAGGAGACAAACCGATATCACTCATAAATCCAAAACTAGGATATGCATTCTTTTTATGTCAGAGGACCAAATCTTGAAATATACTGTGAGGTTTTACTCACATATTACTTAAGGAAGCTCTAATAACTCAGTATAAGAAGAATAAGATAATATAGAGCTATGTATTAACACTTTGGTAAAATTCTCATTCTCTCAAAGAAAAAATGAAAGAAAAAAAAAACCTCACCACAATGTTTTCAATTCTTTTTTAGTACATATTCACAAAATCAGTCCCTGAAAAAAGAACAGGACTAGCTTGCTTTATACTGGAAAAGCAAAACAAAGATGTATAGCACTTGCAATACATTCCAGTGACAATAATAGAAAAAAAGAATTCAGTATGAACCCCATTCTGAATCTGTCAGAATAACTTCCTAGTACCTTACAAGGCAGCCTTTGAAATTTATTATGATGTATATTTTCAATACAAGGAGCTGGCAACGGCAAAGTTCTAAGGGATTTACCCTACATAAGGCACTCTTTAAAAGTCTAGGTACATATTTCTAAATGTAACATGCATTTTGAAAATATGGTCCAACATATTTAACAAATAATTTGAAGTTCTTTTTTTTCTTCGTATTGAAATTGAGACAGTTGAGAGAATTTTTTTAAAGTAGTTTTTAAGGACTTTCAAAATCAGTTCCCTTTAAAATGTCTAAACTTAACTGTAAAACACAGAGATGTGCAGATTTGCCGGTCATTTTGATATCTAAGAAATCTAAAATGTACAGTATGTGCATGTTTAAGTTTTCTGCCAGTAAACTAGAATAATAATTAGCATTATTATTCTGGGATATTTATTCTAATGTCATTAGAACATCTAATGTCCTATCATTAATAGGACAAGTCAGTAAAGGTTGATTCTTTTTCTTGAAGCAGCATATAAAATTTACTTAATTAAACTCGTAGTTAGGTAGGTTGATAGTAATGTCAGGAAGAAACAAAACCACAATCATTCATGAAGAATCTGAAAAATACTTGGGGAAAAAAAACAACAAAAAAAATGAACCAAAAAACAGGAGGTGGCAGAGTAGGTGAACTGTGAGTAGATGAACTGTGAAAAGAACAAAACATTCCTCGAACCTTGAAGTGAAATGCTAAATAGCATGTTGACATCTAAAAAACACTCTAGGCAAAGTGAAAGTTTCTAAAATCAGAAGACTAAGGCAAGAAACCTTCCTTCGCTAAACTTTAGCTAAACTGTTTGTCTACATCATTTAATATTTCTAGCAAAAGCCGTTTGACTCATCTAAAATTTTACAGCCTTGCATTCTAGCTAGTTCTACTTCCACCTATCACCTTTTACCGGTAGTTTGAGGTATAGAGATAACTCCCATAAGAGACTGATTCTCTGGATTTGCTAATGTCTGACCACACACACAGAGCATTGAGTTCAGGTCAAAACACAGCTAGCATTAATGAGGGTACTCGCTGCTGTTTGCAAAATAGTATGACAGAAAAAGATGGAGACAGTGAGGAAAAAGGCAATTGATGTGAGAGAAGAATACAATGATCTGGGTTGTAATATTATCTCTAGGAGTAGTTTAACATAAAATATTCAGTTAGGCAATGGGAGATCAAGGTTCTAGATCTTTGTCGGAGTCCAGTACTCTCTGACCTGGATCTTTTGGATACTCCATGTGTGGAGGGTGCAATGTTGAAGATCAAATTTACTTATTTGAAGATAGTTGATGTTACACAGGACTTCTGATTTGTCAGAGTAATAAAGAATATACCAAAAACACAGTAAAAATATAAGATACACTTAACAAAATATAGCAATAGCAATATACAGTCCAATCACAAAACCAACACAATCCCTGCTACCAGTCTCTATAATGTACTCGCTGTCACAACACTGGGTGTCCTCACTTTCTGTGAAAGAAAAATGGGTTGATACCATCTCAAACCCCTTGCTATCTAAAAACTCTTTTGTTATTTTTTAAAGTTTTATACTCTGTGCTGGGCTGAACTACATACACCCACCTCACAGTGCTGGTCAGCTAACTCAGGAATACATTCATACTCTTAACAAACACAGGAAGAATCATTTACCCCACCAGTTGATCTACTCAACAGACATAGCTTTTTCATCTAAAACAGAAGTCACCTGCTGATGCTTTCTGTGTTGAGATAAAGTCATCTTTCGTTACAACAGCTGTGGTCAGTCACACTCTACATATTCCCTCACCTTCATAGGCACATCACTCTGGCCAATCTCTACTGAGCCTTCTTCTGTTGTAGGGGTTTATTGGTCAGTCACAGTCTTCTTAGTCTAAAAGATCTGATACATACATATTCACAGATTGCTACAAATTGCCTAAGCATCATGTTAGAGGATGCTTTGCAATAAACACTCAGTGTCTGTAAAGATTAAGTACTGAATTTTAAACAGGTGAGCCATATAGAAGAAGAAACTTGCAAAGAAAGGTAAGCCTCCCTGGCATCACACCAAGTCACCCCAAATCCAATGTATTTTGTTTTCCCAGTGTGTCTTCCACTGTGTCACCTTGCATGTGAATCTTTTAAACTGTGCTGGTTTTGGCTGGAGTAGAGTTGATTTCCTTCACAGTATCTGGTATGGGCTATGTTTTGGATTTGTGCTGGAAACAGTGTTGATAACCTAGGGATGTTTTCGTTGTCACTGAGCAGGGCTTACCCAGAGCCAAGGCCTTTTCTGCCTCTCACCCCACCCCACCAGTGAGGAGGCTCGAGGGGCACAAAGAGTTGGGAGGAAACACGGCCGAGACGGCTAACCCCAACTGACCAAACGGATATTCCATACCGTATGACATCACGGTCAGCAGTAAAATTAGGGGGAAAGTTGGCAAGGGGGCCACTGCTCAGGGACTAGCTGGGCATCGGTTGGTTGGTGGTGAGCAATTGTTTTCATCTGCATTACTTGTCTTTCTTGGGTTTTATCTCTCTCTCTTTGTTATTTTCCTTTTCATTACAACTTATTTTATTTCAATTGTTAAACTCTTCTTATCTCAATCCATGAGTTTTCTCACTTCTACCCTTCCTGTTTTCTTCCTCATATCCTGCAGCAGAAGGAGTGAGCAAGCACTGTGTGGTACTTAGTTGCCAGCTGCACTTAAACCATGACATAAACAAAGGTATGTTAAGAGTATTTTTAAGTAGGATACATAAAAATCCTGGAAAGATAGGAGATGAGCCAGTGGAAATTTATTCAGCCCTGAATGCAACCCACCTGACAAACTTAATTGTCTGGCAACCCGGAGTAGGGATTTAACAACCTGAATGGAGCAGCACTGGGGTGATATAGCACTTTAGGCCTTGTGAATTGTGTCCTGCAAGTGTCCTGAGTTGCTCTCCTGGTGGACCTAAGGTCAGTTTAAGTTTGAATAGCACTAGGTTTCTCAAGAAACCTCTTACAGAGAGCCTGAAATGTTCATCTTGGGCATAATACTTCAGGTACAATCTTGAGAAGTCTCCAGAACAAACCATGAAGGGATGTGTTCAGAGTTTTTAGTTCTCTAGATAGATGGTATTAAATAGGACTACTATTTGACTTTATTTCTTAAGTATTCTTTTGGGGGTAGTTGTTGCTATATAGGGTTGTTATTTGACCTTCATTCTTGACCATTCTTGCACTCAGAATCTTCCTGTTCCTGTACTTTCAGCGATCTAGTAGGTTGAAGTCAGTTTTTCACTTATCTGCCTCCCTCTGCTTCCAGTATTTGGACATTCCTGGTTACAGATGGGTTTAATTTGAACTGAGAATGGAAGTACTCAAATCCTGTGTATCACTTAGCCTCGTGGTTAGGCAAACACTCCTGGAATGAGTGCTGGAACTGCGAAAAAGCTCAGATTTAAAGCATCTTAATTCTTGGGCAAGCAAATGAATAATGACTTTTTTATTCACTTTTATTGTCATTTTGAATCATACTAGTGGAATTAATCAAAATATGTCTTTAATCGATTCTTGTAGGTTTCACTAAGAGGAAGGAGGTACATCTCCATATACACCAGGATTGTGTTAAGCATATGAGGTAGGTCTTTGATTCAATCATATTAATGTGCTAAAAATTAAGAGAACCAAAAATACTACATTTTGTGTATTTTTTAACTCTAAAATAGCTGTAGTGAAGACTGCATTCACCTCCTCTCTCTCCATGTGCAACTCCAACAACAGTAAATGCTAAGCCAATTTATGATAAACATCCATTTTACTGCTAAGCACTAGTAAAGTGATTTAGAAGGAAGTGTGGGAAGGGTGAGATGTAGAATGAAGACTATAAACCTGAAAATATATGTGCCTAATTTTAGGAAAAGATGAATATAACAGTGAAGCTAAAATCAATAAAAAAGAAAAGTGCTATGGTGGAAACAGCAAGTCAGCTTTAAGTACAGCGTAGAAACTCTGCTGGGTGCTGCCATACAGGATGATTATAATAAATTGCAAAGAGTAAATAGAAAAAAGATCCTGACTAGAGCCATTTCTATCCTGAGGATAACCTTATTTTGATTTGTGTATTTATGCATGCTCATCCTTTTTTTATTGCAGATATTTTACAGTGCATTGACTGCACCATACTTTGAGTTTCAAATAGACGAATTATGAATTTGGATATGAGTGGCTAGATGTAGGTTATATTATCACATATTTGAAATTGGTAAGTAGATATAGCAAAAGATATATTACTGTATCAATGCCTAAATGCCTGCTAATACTCAATTCTACTATGAAAGATTCTCAGGATCTTTTCATAGTTCCTAGATTGCAATCCAGCTTTTTTTTTCCTCAGAAATTCTCATCAATATGGAATTGTAATTCATTTTAAATATGATGGTCCATTTTGAGGAATTCCAGTTAAACTTCTCTACATTTATTTTTCCTTCAAAAAACTTAAAACTTGGCATATTGTTAATAGTGGACTAACATGATTGTACTTATCTAGATAACAGTTTTCTATTTCATATTTCTATTTTCCCGTCACATATGCATACTCTAACAGAATGGTATCTATAAAATAATTGGCTTCATTTCTGCAATTCAAGTTATTTGTGAAAGGTGGGGCACAGTTTAATACCTACCCCATCTGAGTTAACACTTTTCTAATTAAATGTAGCAAGTTCTGCTTCCATGTACCTAGTTCTATTAGTGTCCAGCCGTAACTATTACTCTTCCTGAAAACCTTGAACTAGTTCTGGTCATCATTTACCCCTAGTCCATTCTTTCTCATGAGGTATCTCTAGTCCATTTTCATTTATAGATCTAGAAGACATTTAACTGTACTTTATATGTTTTATAAGATCTTTCAGCTTGATTGTTTCCAGGTTTCTCTTTACCTTTCTTGACTTTCTTGGCTTCTGAAAACATGGCTGCAACTGTTTGTCATGGTTGGGGTTTTGTTTGTTTGGTGTGTGTGTGTGTTTGTTTGTTTTTCCAAGTACTTTTTTTACTTGTTATTTTCTTTCTGCGTTTACTCATACCATCAGCTCAGGAATCCTTCTTTGGGCTGACTTCAGCCTGCTCAATAGATGGGTAGAACAGGTAGGTCCTGAGTACAAGAACAGTCAAGAATCAAGGTAAAAGAACAGCCCTATACAGTAACAACTACCTGCAAAAGAATACTTAAGAAATAAAGTGAAAGAGTAGTCCTACTTAATACTGTCCATCTAGAGAACTAAACTGAGCACATCCCTTCATGGTTTGTTCTGGAAACTTCTCAAGCTGCAGGCAGGTCAAGACAAGCTCAGACAGAAGAAGCCTGATGAGCCTCAGTCCTGAGGCCTTGTGAGTTCAGTACAAGGCTCATGGCAATATTCTAACCAATTACACGGTTACAAAGAACAGAAGTATCAAAAATTTAGGCGAAATGATCATTTAGGCAGGGAAGAGAGAGCTCTTTCAAGTGTCCCAGTGGTAATAAAAGCTTTCTGGGAAAACTTGCACTTTCTTAGTCACTCGAGTCAGTCAACTACAGAAAAATCTATAAGAAACTAGTAGTAATTTTCTAGGCCTTATAAACCTACTAGTTTCTTTGTTCTTGTCTTACCGTCTGCCTGCTATGTTTTTATTTTTTACATTATCCCTATGTTCTGTTTTTGGTGGGGATAGAGTTAATTTTCTTCCTAGTAGCTGGTACAGTGCTGTGTTTTGGATTTAGGGTGAGAATAATGTTGGTACCACAGGGATGTTTCAGTTGTTGCCCAGCAGTGCTGACCTTAAGTCAAGGACTTTTCCCTTTCCCATGCTCTGCTGGCGAGGAGCGGCACAAGGAGCTGGGAGGGAGCACGGCCAGGACAGCTGAACCCAACCACCCAAAGGGTATGGGTTCCATACCATAGAGCGTCATGGCCAGTATAGAAACTGGGGGAGTTGGCTGGGAGGGGTGGATCGCTGCTGGGGGGACGGGCTGGGTATTGGTCAGCGGGTGGTGAGCTGACAATCACTTGTCTTGTCTTGGGGTTTATTTTTCTCTCTCTTTGTTATCTCCCTTTTCATGATAATTATAATTATTTTGCTTTATTTCAATTATTAAACTGTTCTTATTTCAGCCTACAGATTTTACCTTTTTCCAGTTCTCCTTCCCTTCCCACCAGGGCAGAGGGCAGAGTGAGTGAGTGGCTGCGTGGTACTTGGATGCCAGCTGGGGTTAAACCAGGACATGTCCTATCTGTCAGCCTGATGCTGAGGGATCAGACACCCTAGAGCATCTCAAATGTCACCGCATACTTATGTTTAGGCAACAAAAGTCTCCATCAATACAATTGATAGATCCTAGAGAGCCATTCAGCTGACTAACCAGTTGATGTTTTCTATGCAGTAAACTACGTCTCTGTTTAGGCTTCACGTACTGAATGGACTAGGATTGGAATTCAACTACCTACATGTATGTGGGAATTTGGTACAATTGATAGTCAGCTGAATGGCTCTCTAGGATCTAACCAGTTGATGTTTTCTATGCAGTAAACTACGTCTCTGTTTAGGCTTCACGTACTGAATGGACTAGGATTGGAATTCAACTACCTACATGTATGTGGGAATTTGGTACCAAATGAAATGCCCTATATTCACAACAGGACTTACAGGAGATCTATATTTTTCTAGAGTAAAATCTAGAAGACAGAAAGGATGTACTGCCTCAACCAAAAGGATGATAGCTGTCTACACTTAAGCAGAAAAATCCAGTCCTAGATCCTCACTGATTGTAACAGGAACTTAAACACCTAGCTTACATGTAGGCATTTATAGGTAGGTGTCTTAACCTACAGTGGAATCCCATATTGAACATGTGAGACTTAATTTAGCTGCCCGTATACGGACAACTGTGTGCCATTGAACCAGCATACACTGGTTGAGCTCCAGCTGTCATTCAGACATACCTTGAGTGTGTTACCCACAAGTCCTGTGTCATGTCTGCCAACCCTGTATAGAAATTTTGGACATCCTACAATATCAGAGATGCTGTTAGATGCCCATGTATGGCAACTAAATTAAGGTCCAGTAAGGTATGAACATGCTATATATACACAAGAACACACACATGTGCATTCCCTGCCCCATCCTTGATGTCAGGCATTATGGGAGGATGTAAAGAAGATAGGCGTGGCTGAAACAAGCTGGGAAGTATTATTGTAGATCTTACTCAGATTTTGACTGATGAAAAGCTATAGCTTGGGATAGCTAAAACAAAGGCAAGTCAACGTTCTTGGATGGCTCATAACTTTTGACAGCTGTCCACAGCTGTTCTCAGCTATGTCCCACTCATCAACCCAACCACACAGAAAATGTATGAATGTCATAAGTTCAGTATTCAGCTGTCCTACCCACTTGGCAATTTTCAGTCTCACTACAGGGGTATACCAACTGTAAGTAGCAGTTGTGCCATTCCATTGCAGTTTACAATTGAATGCATTAAAGCTGGCAACAATTTTGAGACAACTTACAGGATGAAATCAAACTGCAGTGGTTCAGATGTTGTTAGATGAACTCCTGAGCTAATTTTACACTGTACAAGGGGAAACTATGAAATAAATGAAAAGACGAGTGGGGAAAAAGCAATCATAAACATCCTGTAGAGAGCTATGCTCACTAATATGACAGAGACCAAAACTTCATTTCCTTAATCTGGCTGTATCCTTTTGCTTACTGAAGTGACTAAATGACAGCTGAGTAAAGAGTTCATTGATAATAGCTCTTGATGTTTGGTCCACAAAAAAATGGCAATTACAATGCCTTTAGAAAGGCAAATGTATATAACTATACAACGTCCATAGCACAATATGGCACATTGTCATTACAATGAAATCATCAACTTATACCCACCAGTATCCTCCAGATAAAAAACCCAATTACTAATAAGATAGATAAACAGGTGTTGGGAGGAGAGGTGGGGAGACTTGATCCCTTAGAAATTTTGCTTCGCTAAAAACATGCATGGAGAAACAGCTCAGGAGGGATTACTTTGCAGAAAGAACGATGACAATGGTAAGTGGGACTATAATTAGGTCAGCAGATAAAACCATTCCTGGTTGGTAATGAATGAAAATCAGTGCTTTCTGCATTTCTATGTAAAGTGATGTGATAGCCAAAAATCTTACTTATAGAAGAAAAGCATTCCTATAACAAAACAACAAAAACTAAAAAAAAAAATAAATAAATCATTCTCCCACTCTTCATGATGTAGCTAAGGGCTGAATGGTCAAGCAACTCAGTTACTATATAGGCATGCAGCTATGTAGGCATTCAGGGCTTTTCAGGATGTAGTTCTAAATGGAAGGGCTTCATTCATGTCATGGAAAAAAAAAATTAGTATGGTCATGCTTCAGTCTACTTTTTTGCCGAGTAAGGATGCATGCTGTTACACAAGAGTGTTTGCAAATTGCTATGCAGGTCCATCATGCTTTCCCTTAAAGGAACAAAGAATATTATTCTTACCTAAAAAAAATGAATTCTCTCCAATGCAGAAATGAGATTTATGAGTCTGCCTCAGGACCCACTTTGTGTTTCTCCAGGTATATAGAGGAACTCAGGTTTTTTGTCACAGCATTTTACGTGCATATCAATGACTTTTCAAAAAGAGGAAATGATCTGTGAAAATATGAGTAATAATCCAAAGCTTTGTTGAGGGCTGTTTTTTGTTTACTTGTTTGTTTTCTCTTTTAAATATTTTCATCATGGATTTAAGATTGTAATTGTGTAACATTGGCAGGCCATGTGCTAGTGCAACATATCCCTGCCTTTCCTTTGTTCCAATACTCTGTTATTTATGTCCTGTAAATCATGTAATTAAACTTGGCATTACTGAAAAAGTGGTTAGAAAGAAGTAATTCATATTCATTTAGAGAGTAATCACACCATTATTTAATTATTATTAAGCTGACTTTGCTGTGAAAAAGTGTGATACTTCATTTGCTCCATGAATATCTCACATATTTTAAAGGGAACAGTAAGTAAACTTCCTTTAACTATTTCCCCATGACAACATCACAGAAAAAAGTAGAATTATTTTTTTTTTTGAGCTGGAAAAATTCATTTATTTGCATATGGAAACAAAGCTCTTGTGATGTTTGAGGAAAACATCACAGAAAAAAGTAGAATTTTTTTTTTTTGAGCTGGAAAAATTCATTTATTTGCATATGGAAACAAAGCTCTTGTGATGTTTGAGGGAAGAAATGGCATGTACGTGCATGCCCTGCTTTATGGGATAAATTAGATATGTGTTTTTAAAAAGCAATGAAAACCATACTCATACTGGAAAGGTGTGATAAATAAACACAGAGCAAGAGATTGTGGTTTTATGTAAGCGCATGTACTTCAATACAGTCATGGCATGTAAGTGCATGCCCTGCTTTATGGGATTACATTAGATATGTGTTTTTAAAAAGCAATGAAAACCATACTCATACTGGAAAGGTGTGACAAATAAACACAGAGCAAGAGATTGTGGTTTTATGTAAGTGCATGTACTTCAATACAGTCATGTTGCAGAGATTTATTTCTAAATATTCTGAATATTTTACACGATAAGGTGCGATAGAATAGACCCACAATCGATGTATGATGAAAGTGTTATCTGTGAACTGTTGATGTGCCTGTGATCAGACGAGGTCCATTAGAATATTCAAACACATCTGTCAGGGGATTTACAAGGTCACTGATATAATAGAGTTGAAGCCCTGGTGCATTCCCTTGATCTTTTCAGATCTTTTGTTAATAAACTGAAAACTTGAAAACATTATTGTTAATTAAGATCTGAAGGAAGACTCATGACAGCAGAAAAAGAATACCTTTTTGATGTTTTTTTTCTGAAATGGCTGTGCTGATTGGCAAGAGCAGATGCTGTATATTAAGCACGTACCACACTAAATCAACAATTCTCTTTGTTTTGGCACCTTTTCTTCCCTTAGTTCTTTTGGTACTGCTCATCAAAAGCTTCCCAACATGAATATTTTTCAAATAAATATATCTTTTGAGCCTTCTCTTCTGTCAAGCAGCTTAGGATATTTTTTTCATATAGGGAATGTCTTTAGACTAATTCTCTGATATCCGTCCTCTTCTTGATATGACACCAATGACTTCATTATTTACTCCTTTCATTTGAAAAGCTTTTACCCTCCCTAGGAATGAGTGAAGACTGCAGTCAGTAGCAATTAAGATTCTGAGCACACATTTTCCTTGGTTTGTTTGATTTAGTATCTTGAATTCCTTCTTTATTTACCAAGAAGGAATATCTCCTGTATTTCAGCTCATTAATTGCCAGGTCTTGCTAGACTTGCAGAGGCTCTTTTTGACTGAAGGATAATATTCGGTGAAAAGAAACAAACCAGATAAGAAAAAAACAGACCTTGCTGTAAACAGGCATTGTTTAATTTGGCTCTCTGGGGCTGGCTACAAACCCTCCTCTTTCTCTATTGCTGTAGAAATGACTAGTCTGGAAACAAACTAGTGAAGAAAAGAAATTTCATTTCTTGCTGTTTATTTTTTTTTACATAAAGTATGACAACCACTTTTCTAAGTATCTGCTTTTGCTTTATCAGGTTGCTGTTAAGACAGTGGCTTTATCTAAAACTCTTTGATCTGATGGCTTCATAATTCTGATAATATTAAGAAAATACCTGTAAGGACTACATAGTTAGTCATTTGAACAGCAACAGAGAACAAACCAAAATACGAGGGTAGCATTTTAAACCTTAAAGTGAAGTAAAATTAGTGAATGATCATTTATTACAGGCAAATTGCAATTCTTGCTCTGATACCAAAGAAAGAAAACAAACCTTTCAGACTCTGAGAGCCCAAGAAAGTAGTTAAATATTTACCCTGGCCTTTTTGACTGAATTCAATATTGGTTAGCCCAGAGTTCAAAAGTTTTTATCCCATCATAATGTGAAACATACCTTATGACACATTAAGCTTATTCTTCAGAATTGTTGTGTTACTTCATCTGACTGTAAGTGTGCCAGTAGAGTTACTGATGGTCTCTGGAATAAAGACTTGGCCCTAAAACTCAGATTCTTGTTCAACTTAACAATATGTAAGAAATAAAAGCTTAGTCAGAGAGGCTTTAATTTTATTAATCCCTGCCAGGACAGAACATTACAAAAAGAACATTACAAACCCTTATAGCCTTCTAACTACCCCAGAAACATTACTCAAATCTGTGAGTGCCAGAATATACATACAGTTTGAATCTGAAGTTGCTGAAACAAAGTCCTGTTACTATTAGAGAAAATTTTTTTTGTCCTCAGTCATTACTCCTTTTCTTCTAAATTTTATACAAAAAATAACTCCACAGTTTAATAAAATATTTTGGAACAAAAGTCCAGATGGATGAATAAAATGAAATTAAATGAGCCTATCCTTTGCTTAGTCTAATAATAAAGGTTATATTGACATTTTTTCCCAATAGATTATATAATTTTATTTTACATGCTTTGCTTTGGACAAAGTGAAATATAAAGAAAGAAAATACTTTTATAATATCAGCAAATTAGCTTAATCCTGGAAAGTACTGTTAATGAAATGTTTAGTGCAGGTCTTAATGCTAAAATCTAAAGTAAGATTTCTTAATACTAAAACTGAAGAAACACAGGAACAATAGAGAGAGAAGGATAGAAAAAAGTGAGAAATAGCAAAGGGAACACCAAGGTCCCTTGGAGGAGGAGGAAGAGGAACTCTCCTTACCAGAGCAGATACCCACACTGCAGGCTGTGGAGGACCCCACGCCAGAGTAGGTGGGTATTTCTTGAAAAAACGGTAGGCCGTGGAGAACCTCTGCTGGAGCAGATTTTTTTCACTGAAGAGACTGCAGGTAGAGAGGGATGGCACTGAAGCAGGGGAAAGGTATGGGAGAGAAGCAGCGACAGAGAAAACAGCTGCGTGCTAACCATGTCCCCTACCCCTGTGCTGCTCGGCAGGGGCTAAATGAGTCGAGAGTTAAGGAGTGAAGTTGAACTCTAGAAAGCCAGGAGGAAAGCTATTGTTTTAGTGTTTGGCTTTGTTTCTCACTACCAAAAACTGTTTTAACTGACAATAAATTAGATTAATTTTCCCCAAGTTGAATCTCTTTTGCCCACAACGGTAACTGATAAGTGATCTCCCTGTCTTTACTTAGACCCGTGAGTTTTCACATCCTGTTTTCTCCCACTGTCTCACTGAGGAGGGGAAATGAGATAGCAGCGGGGTGGGAGTTTGGTCCTTAGCCAACACTCACTCACTGTGGATGTCTAAGTCAGATGATGAACCATACATATTTTCTATAATGTGTACAGTAAACTCTATGTTGGTGATTTCAATTCACTCTTTTAACAATGAAGTAATTAATGTACTTCCAATCTCAAATCAGTTTTCAAGACCACATCTTGTTATATTCGCTAATAAAATTAATAAACATAAAAATTACAAACTTCTTGAAAATTCTTTAGTCTTCTTGAAAATACTTCATAAATATCCATATTAGAACACTTCCCCATTTCTGAGTTTGCAGCACTTGCTGAATCATATTTATTTTCTATGAATTAGTTAATCATGTTCTTAAGAGTTATTGAAGGTGCATCCTATTGACAGAAAACAAAGCTCCTATTTTTAGAAATTAAGACTGACAGAGAGACTTTATGTTAATCTGAACATTAGTCTGAGCACTTTGTTAAAATGAACACAAGAGATGGGGCATGAAATATTTTTCTTCCACTTGAAACTAGCAGAATGACTGGGATTTTTGTGCCTTTATCTGTAGTGTGAAGAATGTTTCTCTTCCAAGGATCATTTGGGCATATTTCACTCTTTTTCTGGGTTTTAAAGCACTGGTTGAGCTTTTGAAGTCTTCAGAAAGAATTTATGCTGTTTTGTTTCTCTGTCCTGTGAACGACAATACACATTTGCTTGTAGGATTCTGGAGATCACTAGTTCAATGTTTAATGTGTATGCGTTGACAACTGCAGGAGAAATATTCAGTGACCAAATTGCCGTTCTTATTTTCTTCAGCATGTAAGATGTTATCACCCTTTTACACATGGATAATTTAAGCATAGTAAAGCAGCAAAGTTTTAGCATTAAAGAAATAATTTGGAGTGTTCAGAGTGTTTAGTTTCCACAGACTAGGAGCTCTGTGGGGTTTTTTTAGGATGCATAGATTATTTATGCAAATCTAAGGGCTGTTTTGATTGAGTTATTTTTGAGTACTGATTTTTTCCACATTAGGACCAAATTCCTCAAATCAAGCACCCTTAAAACAAGAAACCTGTGGAAAATTTGGCAGTAGTTCAAATTCACATGGAGATTAGCCCTGGTGATGTTAGTTACTTCAAAGGCAAAGTTTTAGGACTTTATACTGCTGTCTGCTACAATAAGCTAAATACATGTTCTCTAAACTCTGGAAAATTATGTGTTTCAAAATATGATTCACAAAAGCTATTGTGTAAATAAGAATTAGGAAAAAATACATTTCAGAATATTTTTTTCAGAGATATAGAAGTATAATTTACCCATTCTGACCTCAGCACTCCTGTAGACAAAGATTTCTTTCAAACAGATCAACTTTTTCTGAAAATCCAAGATCATTAACTGATTTATTTAAATGTGTAACAAGTAAAGGAGTGGTTCTGTGACTTGCCCATTCAAAAGCAGGACATCAGAAGTAAAGGATTTTTGGCTTTAGTTTTCTTATCTACTTGAGAATGTCTGAAATCTTTATTCAAGTCCTGATTCTATCTAGGGTATATTATTTTGCAAGTTATGGAGTGGTTCATGTGGATGGAGTAATCAGTCTAAATCTTTTTGTTGACTTATTTTCAGTCCAGACTAATTAATTAATTTATACAAAGTCTGACAATGGATTTGAGAACAGTTTTGGCTTCCAGTATATGAAGAGTCACTGTGACAAAACTCAGCTATGGAATCTGGGTCTTCTTAGTTCCAGGAAGGTTTCATCAGCAGGGTTGAAAAATTAGGATCTCCTACACAGACCAACATCAGTCAACTGAAGAGAGTAAGTAATACCAGTAAGGGAGTGTATGGAACAGCTTTAGGTGGAGACAGAACGGTTTTTCATTCACAGGTGTTTACTGAAGGAAAAGTAACAGTCTAACGGGAAACATTTCATTTTAAGCTTAAGGTGTGCTTTTTCTTGGACAAATAAATTCTTGCCCTACCCTTGACTTTCGCTCACCTTTAGCATCTCGTGGTAATGTCATTCTCTGACCTTCTGCTGGTGTAGACTTTCCAGTCTTCAGTCTTTAACAACTCTCAGATCTTAGCTATGCAGTTTATTTTTGCCCACTTTTTCTTCAGCTCTTTCCTTCTCTGAGATCCTCATCTAATAATCTATTGCCTATATGCTCTGGGTATTCCTACTCAGACATGTTCATCCTTTCAGCTGTTTTCTAGTCCTATTAAAGTTCATATTCCTAATCTCTTTTCTTAACTTCTTTTTCAGTCAGTTTCCTCCTCATTCCAAACTTGTTTTCTGTCCTTTCTCACTCTACCTTATATATCTCTTTTCCTCATGCATTTCTTTCTCTGGACTTTTGTGCACCTTAATGTGCATCTGCCTTCAACAATTTCTTTATCCTAAATCCTTTCCCTCTGCAATTCTGGATTATATCCCTCCCAAACTACCAGTCACAAAATTTTCCTCTCTTTCCAGACAGAGGAGGTTAGGCAAGCCAAGCATGTAGTGATAGTTCCCCAGAATTCCAACATTTTCACTCATGAACTTCTTGAGCTATGATAGTTTTTAAAAATTAAAACAGCAAGATTATTCTAAATACAAATATAAAAATATGCCACAACTCTTTCCAACTTTCACGGAAGAAGCTGAAAGTAAAATAAAATCAACAGCAGGTTTCTTACAGAATTTCATTATAGTCAAATCAGTGTTAGGTCCTTGGATAGGAATAAGCAGAAGTGAAAGACAAAAAAGGTCAAAAGGTTCAGAAAAGCAGACTAATGATCACATCGTTATTCAATGATTTATTTTATAATACTTTAAATTAGGAACAGTTATGAATTATGTATCAAGCCATCACTGAACTGCAATCTATGCACATCAGAGATAAAAATGGCACATCTGAAAATTTTGACATTTTAGTAATTATGATATTATTACATATTTTATTTTCCCTTCATCGCCCCTAAAGTCATTCATTGTGTAGTTTATTTGCACTAAGTTCTGGGGAAGGGGGAAGGTACTAAGATTTAGCTTTATTTTAGATGTACTATAAATGAGAACATAGCTATAATGTAACTTTGTGTGATTATTCCAAGACTTACTTTCTTGAGACTTCAAAATTCTTTGAAATGCTCATATTTCTCTTAATAAAGTCCTTTTTTTAAACACCATTATATGTACAATGCATTTAAATTATTTTGCAGAGACTGTTAATATAAAATAAAATTTAAAATAATTGTTTATTGAAAAGTATTGGATTTACCTTGTATATTATGACAAAGCAATTTTGTCACAAAAAAAATACAAATAACCAACATTGCACCGAGTTAAATTTTGTCAAATGTTGTTGGCATGGGTTTCAGC
>NW_009629374.1:90724-97081 GCF_000690535.1 Cariama cristata
ATAGAACATTAAGGTGCAGCTGTGTGCTATCAACCCAGCTATTCTTAGATCACATGAAGATTTTGTTTCGTAAAAACTATACAAAAGTTTTCAAATTTAGGTTTGTATACACATAAATCTGTAGAGTAGTTTCTCAGTTTAGTTCAGGTTTCTGTCTGTGATACTTATATAGCAATAGCCATACACCAGTTTTCAGTTTTCATATTAAAATATTGAAAGGTGACAAAGAAAACTTAATTCCATTCTTGTATCTCTGAGATACCAATGCCTCAACCTATGCTTCATGTTGCTTTACTGCTACTGTAGCAGTACTTTGTGATATCATGATGGAGATTTGACTTTGAGTCCTATTCTCAGCAGCCTAATTCCTTGATAAAGTGGCAAAGGTACCACTTAACAACCACGATACAGGGAGGGTTCTGAGGTTTTGAAATAGTTCTTATCACTGAACTAAGATCCATTCAGATAAAAACTTTTTTCTAAATCATAGAAGGCAAGGATGCCTTTTAATATATATGTAAGTCCTTGGAAATCTCACAGTGTTAGTTCAGCTTTACTTCGTATTAGATATGACAGTTCAAAGGTTGATCTGTTCTGTTCTTATGCACGTATATTTGAATAATTTCTTTTTGTTCTCAGGATTCCTTAAGATGTGCCTGGCCCCTAAAATAAAGTCACTATCTTCTCCGTCAAAACATTCATTTTAGATTTACTGTAACATCATCTATGAAAGTAAGAAATAGGTAACGGAAAAAAAGAAAACACAAATTGGTGACAAAAAAAAAGTGCACTTCTTGCTAGGTTAGGAGGACCAAAGCCATATGCATCAATCAAAAGCCATAAGATCCACTGAATATGTGGCTATGACTCTTACTTTCCACACCCTCTAATCTATGTCAGGTTAAGTCTGGTCATTGCAAAGCAATTAATTCAAGATAGATAACTGACAGTAGAGAAAGAAAAGAATTTACATTCATATCTCAGCTGTAAGGGCATTCAGCAGAGAAAATGAATCCAGTATTCTCATCCTTATTCCATGGAACTGTTTAATGCCACACAATGCTTCCTTCTCATCTTTTGAATCACAGTTAAAAAAGCCAGTGAGGACTGTACAAGGGTACCGTTTAACTAAGTGCTTAGTTGGCACCTTACAGAAAAATATGCTTGTCCAAGTGTGTGATTCATTGTGTGCTTTGTTTTCAGTTTCAATCAAGTTATTCCTTTGTGTAAAGCCAACTATCAAGAAAGCTTGTCAATTGCTCCTGTCCGTTTGTATCCAAGCCCTATTAGTTTTAATAAAACTGATCCTAAGCCTCCTAAAGTCAATGAGCCAAGACTTCTTTTCACTTTGGACTGGACTCAAGTTGTCAAACCAGAAGAAGATCAGTCAAAGCTGACTGTTGTATCGCAGAAGGTACTTTGAATTAATTGACAAATCCTATTAACATTTTGAAATTTAGTTTCTGAACTGTGAAGTGGATCCAGAAACGAACAAGGTGTTTGTGCAGGCTATGAAATAATGACTTACTATGCACTTAATGTCATATTTAAGATGATTTGTTTATTGCAAATTGGCTGTTGTACCTTTTTTTCCCCAACTATAAGGGTCTTAATAGATACATTAGATTACATAAAGCTGATTGTTATTAGCAACTCACACCAAGCGATAGGACTAAATAGGACTTCTTTTCCAACTAGGCAGTGAAACTCAGATTTCACTTCTAGAATCAAATCAAATCTATTTTTCACAGATCTTTCTGTACAGGTGCTAGTAGCAAATATATCTGATTACTAGCTTTTAAAGAATGGTATTTTGAAAAGCATGAGTAAGATATGGCCTAGATGGACATTCCACGCACTATCTAAGTAACCTATCCCAGTGCTTAACCAATCTCACTGTAAAACATTCTCTACTCATGCTGACTTGGTATTTTCCTTGTTATAACCTGTGCTCAGTTTCTCTCTCAACTTCTCCTGTACAGCCCTGAGAAAAGTTTGACTCTGTCTCCCCCACAACAGAATTGAAGACAAATTGCATTGCCTCAACCTTCTGTTCTTCAGCCTGAACAATCCCAACTCTCTCAGCCTCTCTTCACACATCATGGGCTTCAGATATCTAACCATCATGTTGGTTTTCCAGAGAGCTTGTTCCAATTTGACAACCTTTCTTTTACTGGGGAGCTCAGCACTGGATCCAGCACTCCAGATGTGTCTCACGAGTGCTAAGCAGAAGGAAAGGATGACCTCCTTTGACATGCTGGCAATACTCTTTCCAATGCGGCACAGGGTGCCATTGACCTTGATTGATGCAGGAGCATACTGCTGGCTCATATTCAGGTTGTTGACCTCTAGGGCCTTCTCTGCAAGCCCAGTCTGTGCTGGTACATGGAGTTATTCTGTCCTGGTTGCAAGACATCATTTTTGCCTTTGCAGAATTGCTTGAAATTCCTATGGAATGGAATCAGCAATATGGATTCCACTGAAATGTATTACCACCATTCTCTTTTCACACAGCCAGTAAAAGGATGCCATACAGTGGGAAGAGAAAATCAAACCAGAGATTTTTCACTGTGAGTAAGAGCCCCCATTCCCAAAAATCCTAGCAGATTAGTATCAAGTCAAAACATCAAAGTAGTATGGAGTACTGCATTTTAAGAACAATTACACTTACAGGTTTGAAAATTTGCCTGAATTTCAAAAGGCCTTGTTCAAAAACTTCATGACAACAGAAGGAACTACAAACCAGCAAGATGTTTAACACATATGCTTAATTTTAAATTGACATAATCTTATTAACTTTGGTGAGACTAATGCGTCCTTGAAATTAGGCATGTATTAAATGTCTTGAAGAATTAGGAATGTAAATAAGGACAGAAGGTCAATCAAGGTTATTTACGGAAACTTAATTTCAAAAACTTTGGAGGTTGCGATCTTAATCATTAATACCTACTTTTTTTCCTTTGTTTATAATCCTAATTTTAGAATGGTACACTGCTGGATTACGGGTATTGGTAAAAAATATGTGTAAGAAATCATCATCTCTATGTCTAAAATATCTCCAAATAGATAATTTCTCCAACAGTGCATTTCAAACAGAAGAGATATGTATGAGTCACTTAAAGTTTCACATTATAAACTTAAATGAAAACAGAACAGAGGAAAATACGAGTTTTAGTAATTTGGTATTTTGTGCCTGAAAAGTTTTAAATCTTTTCCTGACGACTAGATATGACTAGCACAATATATCTCAGCTGGACTTCTGATACAGTAAGTATCAGAAATTAGAGTTCCCTAGAGAAGAAAGGATTAGTATAATTAGGAGAAACTAAGAGATGACAATAATTTACAAATATTTGCTGTCTTAGTAAAGAGAGTGTTCTTTCCCTGTGGAGCAGCTCTTATACTTAATATTTTCATTTACTTGCTTTGCACATAATCTACAATTGTGTAATGACTTTTGAGAATGACAGAAAACTAGGGAGTAATATTACCCTCAGGAAACTGTATCATACTGAGGCAAGGAAATGAGATTGAACAGTCTAATATGTGGCTTCAAGACCTGTGGGTCAAATGCACTTGGGATTCACACCTTGAGTTACACACACACACACAAGGAATCCCAAGGAGTAATATTACTCTCAGGATTTCATTACATGTTATCAGTTACTAGTGCCATGACAACGTTCTAGCCACGAAAAATGCAAATAATCTTAGGATGCTACTAAACAAAAGCACAATGCTATTTTACCAGGCTGTGATAACATTGAAATGTAGAAATTTTAAAAAAAAAACACCTAAAGCAAGTAATCAGGTAAACTACTAAACAGGTCTCAAGACTGTTCGTTAAGAGGGCAGTCTAAAAAAACCTGGATTGTTCAGCCCAGGAAAGAAAAAGAATCAGAGGAATATGACTGTCCCTAAATCATTAAGAAGACAAATACTGAAGAAGAAGAAAAGCTATTCAAGTTGATGGGCGAATTATGTCACAAGGGAAATGGTTATAACATAAGCATGAATTCATTCAGTTTGGAAATGGTAACTTACTAGGATAAAAACTTTTATTAAGATAAGGATGATCTGGGAACAATCTCCTTCAAGGGCAGCGTTTCTATCCAATAGATTTGCCACAGCCAGGGACCAGTCTACATGACCTCAAAGGCCACTTTAAATTTTATGTTCCTATGAAAGATATCACAATTTCTTTGATGTATTGCTACTGTATCTATTGTTTTCCAGCTTTGCTACTAGCACAGTTCAATTTCAGTACATCCCACTGTGATGCTGAAAAGTCAATTGTTATGATTTTCTTCTGTTTATTTGAAAGTATTCCCTACAGTAATATCATTTTGTTGCATATTATTGTACCAGAAATATTTGCCAATTTTAATATTGTTTTAAAATAACTAAATTAATATTTATGCTTAATTGATTTTTTGAAATGTCTGATTTCCCATGGAGATTTGGTAAACAAAATGTTTACAAAGTTATTTTTAGGTGAAAATAGAAAGCTGAGAAGAGCCTAATGAACATAACACTGTACTGATAAGATTATGCAGAAAAAAAATCAGATGTAAAAAGGTAGTGTACACAAAGTACAGACATTTTTTCTCCTAAAATAATTTAAAAGGTGTTTTCAGAACATGGGTGATTTTGCTGAGTCTGAATTTTTTAAGACCAAAATATTTTTGTAAAATAGGTGTTAGTTAACTATTTTAGTACTGTTCCACATAAGTAAAATGCGTCCTGAACTTGCTAATTCTTAAGTATATTCTTACCTGAAGCAGAATATTTTTATTCATAAAAATAAGATTGCTTAACTTAATAGCCTTACCCAATTGTTTTCATATTTCGGTTCTTACTGAATTGCAAATATAAACACAGCTAGAAAAAAAAAATTATCCCTAAGGAAAAATGGACTGTTTGCTGGACTGTTATAATGATGATAAAATACCTGATATTTCACTGTTAGTATAAAACAGGTTTTAACTGTTTGTAGTGCTACTGCATACCCCTGTCTGCAATAATTAGTTACAACGGTCAAAGAATCATTTGTTTTTCACTGCCCAGTGAAATCAGTAGCAAGATAATGCCTTCAGAAAGGTTTGGGATTATGTCGTGATGCATTTGGGTTTTTTCATATGACTATTCATATGAATATGTTACTAGACTTGAAGCCCAAATGACAACAGCAGTTTTGGCATTAATGCTATTTTGGTGTAACTGATCCTGTCTTACCATACATCAAATTCAAATTCTATTGAATCTATTCACTTTTGCATTAGTGATTAAAGAAATTATTCCAGAAGTACTGTCTTTTGAAAAGGTGGGCCTGTAAGGACTTGTCTACAGCTGTCAAATTTATTGACACAACAGATCATTAATAATTATTTTAAAATAGTATTTCATCCTGAGAATATAATTACTTTGAAATAGATTCCACATACAGATCTGGAAGACTTCCAAATCTAGGCAGGTTGTAGTTTAATTTGATTGATCTCCTTTATCTCTGATACAGGATTCCATCATAGAAGAGCATTTTAATAAGTTTGCAGTGGTCTGAGGACAACTCCTGGTATAAGGCTTATTTTCATAGCCATGTTTTTAGCTGGACTCACAAAATTCAGAGATTGTGATGGGCTGACCTTGGCTGGCTGCCAGACCCCTGCCCAGTTGTTCTCTCACTCCCTTTCTGCAACAGGACAGGGGGAGAAAACAGGATGAAAAACCTCCTGGGATGAGACAAAGGCAGGGAGATCTCTTCCCAATTATCATCATGGGCAAAACAGACTTGACTTGGGGAACATTAATTTCATTTATTGCCAATTAGTATAGAAGAAGATGGTGAGAAATGAAGAAAAAATTAAAAACATCTTTCCTCTACCCGTTCTTCTTCCCAGCCTCAACTTCCCTCCTTCACTCCAGACTCCATTACCTCCTCCCTGCCCAAGCAGCCCAGGGCAATGAGGAATAGGGGGTTGTGGACAGTCCCTAAGATTTCATCTTTGCTGCCCCTGTACGCGTCCTCTCCACAGGCTGTAGTCCTGTAGCCCTGCTCCTCCGTGGGCCCTCCAAGAGCCAGAGTTCCTCCAGGAAATACCCGCTTCCTCCAGCGTGGGGTCCTCCGGGAATCTCTGTTCCGGCGCCTGCAGCACCTCCTCCCCTCCTTCTTCTCTGACCTCGGCATCTGCACAGTCCTCTCACATTTTCTCACTCTTCTGTCTCAGAACTCCAGCGCAGGATTTTGCCCTTTCTTACACAGGTTTTCCCGGAGGCACCACCACCACCACTGGGCTGCGGGGCTGGGCCGTGCCCTGCGGGGGTCGGTTGGAGCCGGCTGGGACCGGCTGGGGCCAGCCC
>NW_009629374.1:97112-105737 GCF_000690535.1 Cariama cristata
GCCGCCCCGGCCGCTCCGCACAGAGGTCACCTCTGCAGCCCCCCTGCCCGCCCCTGGGCACCGGCACCCCGTACAGCTATCTAGAAGTGTTTTACTTGGGTTTGTTTTAGTCTACACCGAAAAACAGTAATGCTGATTTTCTAAGCGGGATTATGGACTGAGTGAACTCCACTGACTGCCTCACTACACGAACTGAAAAATAACAAGCTTGAAATGGAAGTTTTTTTAAAAAAAAAGAAAAAAGAACATGAATACTTATCCACAGATGTCTGATTCAAATGAGTTGTTATAATCCACCCGAGTACAGCTCAAGTGTCTCAGTATGCCTTGGCTGCGTAGCTCAGTTTCAATCAGAAAGACGTGGCCTCGCTGGGTGATTTTCTTTGCATGTAACACCAGCTTTGACCTTTGTAGGTAAAGAATTTCAATAGTAGGAAATGCTTAAAGGTGGTTTTGTGATTTGTACAAATGTTTCCCAGGGACTAAGCAGAGATTATCAAACTCATTTTTCTTTTGACCCAAAGCAGATCTCTTAACCTAGTTCTTCAGAGTCCAAAGACTTGTGCACTAGTCCACTAATCCTCCTAGTCTCACAAATTATTGAAAGTCTATTATCTACAACCTCAGACTGAAAATCTATTGGAAAGACTGTGACCTCAGGGAAGCCCAGATAGTGAAATATATTGCCTTACATCGTTTAATTTCTCACCATTTTAACTTTCTACTGATTTACTTTGCTTTGAGAAACAGAATTGTCTCCTCTTTTGAGATTAACTTTTTCCACCATTGCACTCTGTATTTATAACTTTTTTTTTTTTTTTAAATGAGTAATCCTGCAATGTGGTATTGAAGGAATAGTTCCTACATTATAGGAACTCTTCACTTTCTCCTACTTCCTGCTACTGCAGAGGATCACGGGAAAAGCTACAAAAGTTTTGAAGCCACAGGGCTCAACGTGATTTTTATTTAGTTAAAACCTGCTTGTTGCAACTCTCTTTTTCACTTATCTACCTTCACACAGTAAAACTCCTCATAACACAAAATTCTTCAACAATATTGTTTAAGAACATGGGTGTAAGTGCTAAGTTTTTATATAAAATATATAAAATGTATGGAGAGATTATACTGAAAATATATTATTTTTGGAAAGCATTTGAAAGATTAAAATGATAGTAAAGAGTTTATTCAATTAGAAATCTTGGGAGGGGTGCTAAGTCTTAGGATATTATATAAAGATATGAATTCTTCAACAAATCAGATCTGAATATTCTAATTTACCAATTTATAAAATCAGGTTTATATAAAATGTATGGAGAGATTATACTGAAAATATATTATTTTTGGAAAGCATTTGAAAGATTAAAATGATAGTAAAGAGTTTATTCAATTAGAAATCTTGGGAGGGAAGTGAAAGTTTGGGGCATTCAAACTGGTAAACAGGAATGACCTGTTCTTCCCATTTACCAATTTGAATGTCCCTAACTTTCACTTCTTTTGGCTTCTTTTTCTTTTGCCGTTTTAAATGGAAAAATATCTGTTGCCTGCTCAGTTCACTACTAGAAAATGTACAAGAACAAAGTCCCATGCTCTTTTATTTCTTTACCCTTTGCTGAGAAACATATCACATATCTTTATCTATGAACATGCACAATGAACATCAACACTAGCTTGAAGCATTCTTCAGAGCTGCCTGTTTCTAGCAGTAGCTACTGGGAGTTTTGCTTACGTAGTGAAACATATCAAAAAAAACCTCATTATACTTCTACGATTCCATACATTGTACTTATGTGCATTTTCACTTCATATAAAGAATGTGTATACATAAGAATAACAGCCAGAAAATGTATTGTTATAAAAAGCACTGTGAACAATAGCTTGTGATAAGAACTGGAATTATGTGTGTGACTGAATACACAAGTAACCTGTCTCATGTACAACTTAATAGGTGTATTTACTGATATAATACACACTTGCTCACCTGATCATTTTGATGAATTATTGGCCACCTAGGGGAAAAAAAGTCCTCACTTCTGAGGGCTGTAACATGTATTGTATTGAACGTATGTATTGAATTCATCCCACACTCAAAACTAAGCAAAAAAAAAAGTGTGTTGGCAATTACAATGTCAAAATCTATTTTTCATTATCCTTCAGAGAAGAAACAACTGCAGCTATTCAAGGCTGGATTCACAAAGAAACATGAGGGACTCTGCTTGTGACACCATCACTGGACAGACTCACCTGAGCTCCCTCTGCCCACACTAATTCTGGTAGTATAATACTGAAGAAGGATAACACAAATTTCAGCTACCTGCATTTGAGTTAAGATAATCATGTAATGCTGAAGAAGGATAACACAAATTTGAGCTACCTGCATTTGAGTTAAGATAATCATGTTTATTCAGTAGTGCTAGGAGAGCTTGTCAGCTCTTGTTTTCTATCTCTGACAGTGCACCATTCAAACACAATTATTTCACTGTGAAAGTGAATTGGACCTTAACGTGTATATTTCACTGGTATCAGGTCTCTCATTCCTTGTTCCTTTGCACAGCACCGTAATGTCCAGACATCTGCCCAAATGGCCATCAGTGTCCCAGACTCAGATCCTTGCTACTATCCTAATCTTGATTTTATAATGAATTTTGAGAGTGAAATCTTAATCTGTGTTGTTTCTATACTATAGCTAACATGATATCGCCTAGGCAGTTTTGCCTTCTTGCATAATAGCCGACAATAAATTTCAATGTCATGGGAAGCCTGGGAAGAAGCGGGGAGGGGTGGGAAGAAGGGCGAGGGAAGTGTTTTTAGTTTTGTCTTAATTTCTCACCATCTTACTCTATTTTATTAATAGAGTAATTGAAATTAATGTTCCCCAAGTCAAGTTTGTTTTGCCCATAATGGTAACTGGTAAGTGATCTCCCTGTCTTTATCTTGACCCACAAGCTTTTCCATCCTACTTTCTCCCCCTGTCTTGTTGAGGAAGAGCAGTGAGAGAGCAGTGGGATGGGAGTCTGGCAGCCAGCCAAGGTCCACCCAACGCACTGTCATATATTTTTTTTTTTTAATAGGATGGCAAAATTTAAGGAATTTGACTACTTTGGACTCAGATATAGGATTATAGCTTTATTTAGCATGGTACTAAAATAAAAGTGTGCAGCTTTATGTATACCTTGCATTACAGGAAAATGTATTACATATATGAAATGCACATCTGTAATCGAAAGCTGTGTGACCAAATAGGTTAGAAACTATTTGCCACACTCAGAAATCTCTGCTGTTTTTTCCTAAACTACAAAAATTCCCTGCCTCTCATGTAAGGGCTATCAAGGTTTTAGCTCCAAAGCTTTATTCCATGTATTTTACCTCTGAAGCCTGACCCTAGTGTAATGGATGTGTGCTAGCTGTAACACTTCGAAGACAGAAGTCTCACAGGATTACCTCCTGGGGCCATTTGCTCACAGTCTCCAGCCATACAACCAAAGCTCTTTTTAAGGAACAATTCCCTGCACAACAGCTCTTATGGGTTATATCTTATTTCTGAGGCTGGGTTTATTTTCAGTAATTTGCCTATCCCCTTATTTAACAGTTCTTGAATCAGAATTCTCTAATCAAATTGTATAAACTCATCCCTGATTTAACATGATGGTTGATTGAGCAAAACATACAGTTAGCCATAACTATTACAGTGATTTAACTAACTTTGATTTTCCTTTGTTCTCATTTCTGTGTTCCAGTGCCTTAATCTCATTTATTTAATTCTGCCACATGAGAGTCCTCACTGGGAACCACTTAAAATTTCACTTGGGCTACCAGGTGCCATTCCATAGAATAAAAAAATACTGGAGAAATTTTTCAGCCTTCTTTTTGGCACTTTCCTCTGTCCACTTTTGATTTCCCAGCAAGGAAAATAGCCTACACCTTTATTTCTAGGAGATGATTCATCTTCATGTGAGACCTCCTGTCTTCCTGACCTCCTTAACTACAAAGATAATCACAAAAGCAAGGACATTCCTACTCCTTTGCCCTCTGCCTCCTGAGGCATGGGTAGCCAGGATAAGCTCTCTGCCCCCTTTTGGGAAGCTGTTGCCATAGCCCAGAGTGCTGACAGGAGTTGTTTATCCATCTGGCATCCCTCTGCTATCTGGATCTAATGATGAGGCTGAGAATTCCAATATCTCAAAAAGGATGTAATAAAACTCCCCTATTGCTTGAACATCATCCACACAATACTGTCAGCTTTGTTTGAAGAGTGGAGGAATTCAGGTACCAGAGGACACCTAAGTCCAAATTCTAATTTACCAGAAGATACAGGAGGTACACCTTTCTTGTGCCATTCCTCCCTTGGCTTTGCCCCTTGACACTGCTTGCAGTGCTGTAGCTATGTCTGTAGAAGCCAGGGTGTCCTGTCTCTGCTCTCTGCAAAAGAGCAGCAAGCAATACAATTTCCCTGGATGCCCCAGTTGCACCCACCTCTTTATAAAAATATTCATATAATGCTTTAGTACTCTAGGACCAAGGACTGGAATTGAGGATTCTTCACTCCCCAACTGCAAATTGTGCAATGCTAAAGCAACAGAGCCAGGGTTCTGCTTTTCTTTTCAGGAAGTGGGAAGGCATTTCCATAATTTGGTAATTAATGAACTCTTTTCAGTGTACTGGGTTTCAAGCTGTTGATTTGAACCTCATGTTCCTGGACTGGAACTGTTACTTTTTAGAAGCACTGATAGGTGCCTGTTCTCAGAAAAGGACCAGCATATAGACTTGCATACACTTTGCAGCCATAAGTTGTTTTCATAAATGACAAAGAGGCATGGACAAAGCAACAAGATACTTCATATTTCTTGAGTACAGACTGAGTGATGAATAGATTGAGAGCCGCCCTACAGAGAAGGACTTCGGGATATTGGTGGGTGTAAAATTAGACATAAGCTGACAATGTGCACTTTCAGTCTTGAAAGCAAATTGTAACCTCGGCTGCATAAAAAGAAGCGTGGCCAGCAGGTCGAGGGAGAGGATTCTGCCCATAAACCACTCTCATGAAACACCACCTGCAGTATTATGTCCAGCTCTGGGGTGCCCCATACAAGAAAGATGTGGATCTGTTAGACTGGGTCCAGAGGAGGGCCATGAAAATGATCTGAGGGCTGGAACACCTCTGCTCTGAAGAAAGACTGAGAGAGTTGGGGTTGTTCAGCCTGGACAAGAGAAGGCTTCAGGGAGACCTTACTGAGACCTTTCATACTTAAAGGGGGCTTCTAAGAAAGACAGGGAGTGACATTTTACCAGGGCCTGTAGTGATAGCACAAGAAATAATGGTTTCAAACTAAAATAGGATAAATTTAGATTAGATAGAAGGAAGACATTCTTTACTATGAGGGTGGTGAGACGCTGGAACAGATTTCCCATAGAAGTTGTGGATGCCCCATCCTGAAGTGTTCAGGGTCAGGTTAGATGGGGCTTTGAGCAACCTGATCTAGTGATCTAGCCATGGCAGAGTGGTTGGAACAGGATGGGCTTTTAAGATCCCTTCCAACCCAAACCATTCTATGATTCTATGACGAACTCTAAAGCCTCTAAGGTGCCTGAAGTGTGATATCAAGGCATTTGTGGCACTGAGGTGCATTACTGGACTCAGCCTACATCTGTTCATATGTAGTCATGTGATTATCTTCAGAGTTTTACCCCAATAATTCCTAAAGACAAGAATAGGGATAAATGCTCTGCTCTTTCTGATGGAGGGTAATAATTCCTACTTTACTTTATTTTTGTAGCAAGTTTATATGTAACTGTAACTTTTTTACCTGTCTGCCTGTGTGAGAGGTTAGACTACTCATTCAGTAATTTCTCCCTCAAGTTCATAGCTTCTGGGCAAGCTACAACACATTTTTCAGAAAGATCTAAAACATTTTGTTGCTTGAAATGTCAACTTGGAATTTGTGCCATACTGTTTTATGTTGGAAGAAGACCGTAACATTCTAGTTAACAAATGATGTAAGGTGTTGCTATCTTAAGTATTTGTGGGTTTTTTTCTGTATTGGAATACTTTCCGATAGCCACTTCTGCAAATTTCAGCTGCTCATCTTCACCAGTATTTTAAGCATATTGAAAACTATATTTGCACCAGGCAATAAAATCTTCACTCTACTATTCAGTTCTTCCTGTTTAGGGATTTAATAAGGTCCATTCCAGCTTCTGAAGATCAACCATCAATCAAGATTTAAATAGTGTGAAATCATAGTGAGAAGTACAAATTTATTGTATTGATATGGAGCTTTAGTATACTCTGGAGTTACCTCAGATTCACAAAGCAATTAGCCAATAATGTTAAGAAGTTATGGCTAATTTAACTAATACTTAATGAAGCCTACTAAAGCTGTCAGGATTGATGAGCCCAGTGAGATTTTGTGCAAGAACACACATTAAAGTTAGGGTCCTCATCTCATTTTGGCAGATTAATCATTATCCTAAATGGTAGTGTTTCTTTCTAATGATATGAAAAAGAGGTATTTTCTTCTTTTTAAAATTTGTTGAAGTTTTAAGTATGTGTAGTAACACATGGATTTTGTGTTTAAGAAAATAGTCTTTGGTGGGCATCCATCTTTACAAAATAGGTAAAATAGACATATATTTGAAGGTCACAATTACCAGAGCAAGAAACACCTATGTGCATTGTGGTCTTGGTATTCTTAAATTTCAGTAACTCCTGTCTCAGTTGCTATGTTTCATTAATATGTTTCATTATTACATTTCATCTATTTCTTGAATATATATATAGAACTATAATAAAACTACACAAAACAGTATCGTAGAGGGGAAATTTGCATCACAAAATATTAAAAGTTAAGAAAAATGATGACATATCTTATACAAAGCAGCTTGAAAGATGTAGTCTAAAGGACAAACACCTTTCTGAATTGGCTTTATCTTTTATTCATGAGATGTTGTGTGCTTTTACAAGCTGTTATGCTTTTCCACACAGCTCATGTGGCAGCATAGATTCCCTTCCTTCAGAAAACTCAGCACCCCACTGTGTGTAGTTCACTTGCTTCGAAGCTTACAAATTCAGGCAGTGCATCAGACACTAGAATAAGAGCTAAAAAGGCTTCCATAAAAAAATACATATTCCACACTGCATAGGTACATGCACAGTCAGACACAAAGTAGATCTTCCCGAAAAGAAAGATTTCCATCTAGTAGGTATCTTTGATGAAATTATGAGCCATTTAGTTTGGAAATTTGATGAAAATATGAATGTACAAGCACAGTCAGACACAAAGTAGATCTTCCCTAAAAGAAAGATTTCCATCTAGTAGGTATATTTGATGAAATTATGAGCCGTTTAGTTTGGAAATTTGATGAAAATATGAAACATTACTTCTACAAAGGGAAAAAAAGAACCCAACATTTCTCTTCACTTAGCTCGTAATATCGGTGTTTTGCTGTTGAGATTAAGGATTATGGTGCTATGGACAATTTATCTTATTTAGGGAAAAAAATATTTAAGTGATTCCTTGTGATTAACTGTGTGCCTAAATACAATGAAATGAGTTTATTAAAACCAGAAAACTATCATAGAAATACATGTGAGTTTAATTGAAAAAACAAAATTAAAAATTATGCTTATAATTTCCTCTTTTCCATTTTGTATACATATGCATTGTGAAATCTTCTACTGATGTTAATCAAAGGAAAAGGGATTTTCTTTCTTCACTGTATTAAATCAGACCTAATAACAGGACATTGTTTTATAAAACCCAGTCTTCAAAACACATGTGTTCTTTGCAATTATACTTTCTTTTCTTTTTTTTTTCTTTGTAATTTATTGACAAATAGAGTACAAATCTCATATGACTTGTGGGAAACTTCTTAGTCCTATTATACAGAAACAAATGACCTCCCTCCCTTTCTTCAGAAGAGTTAAAACACTTGTGCAATTAACTAATGGCACGGAAAGAATGCAGAAAATATACAATACTACCTGTTAAACTCTAAATGAAACAAAATTGTCTCAAATGAAAGCCAATAAAGTGTTGCACTCATTTATCACATAAAAAGTAGACACCACCATTTTTGTACAACAAAAATATTATGATTAGGAAAATAGAGCTGGAATATTCCAAGTCAGTCATTGCTGTAACAAAAGACGAGCTAATAGAATAAGAAGCCTCAAAACAAATTTGACCAGTCATAGCAAGGACGTAGCAGCATTGTAAGCACTTATTTTCTCCCCAAAAAGAAATTTTAGGACTTCATGCTATAAAATTATCATATACAAATTAGAAGGAGATAGTATATTAACCAAATTTATTATTAGGGTTATTATTTTGCATAAGTTACTGGACAAAGGATAAGATTTAGAAACATCCTTATTTCCCATTCACAAACTATTTTATAATGTGACCAGTGTATTTAAGCGTTTATTATATCTTAAAAATTCATGGAGTTTTTTTATTTACTTCTGGCTTCCTGTAATTGCACAGTTGATTGATCCTCTTTTGAAAAACTTTAGGAACTTTTTATTTGTGTTTTGCAACAACCAATAATGCTTATATGAGCACTTTTCCATTTAAGTAGAAATTTAAGCAGGTGACAGATCTATTGAAGATTGTACACACAGAGAGGGGG
>NW_009629374.1:105771-114464 GCF_000690535.1 Cariama cristata
AGAAAAAGTGGCAGCATAAGAAGAGACTTAATAGATTTGCACTTAAAGAGGAATTCAGAACTGAAGTGTTGTGTTTAAATGGCAAACTTTCAGATATCGTTTCTCACGACCATGGAAAAAAGGAAATTCTAAATCAGTTTAGGCTGATATTTTTGTAATATTTATTCTGGTAATCATACTTTAATAAATACTTAGATTCAGACAGAAAATATTTGGATACCAGGAGATAAATGAAAATGATCTTCTGTTTCTTCTAACCAAACAAAATAAGTGCTGTCTTTTTTTATATTTCCCCTTGTCCATCTCTCCATTTCTTCGCACATATAAATAAATCTAGCTTTTGTTTTATAATGCTGTCATTACAAAAACCCAGATCAATTGTATAGCTCCCTGAATAATAAATCATCAAAGTGAATAAGATCTGTAGAATTTGGACTATTGCAGATATGGGAAAATTACATTTGAATGTATTATTAGCATTTCTTCCAGGTGATATTTGAAGGTAACAGATTCTGAGTTCATTAGCAAATCAAACTTCACTGTTTGAAAATTGAGTACCGGAAGATTTTAAAAATTGTTAAGTTTTTCAGAAGAAGAAATAAATCAGAAGTACCCTAAGATAATATACGTTTACTGAATATGGTTTCCTCAAAGCGAAACACCTTATCAGCTCCACATTGAGGAAGGAACTGAACTATTCAGTTCTTCAGCCCTAGAAAACCTTCTTACTAACATGAGTTGATGCAGAAAAAGTGTTGGCTTATATTAGAAAGCAGAAGTTATGAAAAGATGAGCAAATGAGATTTACTTTGCAGAGGAATAGAAAGACTACACAGACATACAAGTTCAATGTTTGTCCTTAAAACTTTCACTTGTCTGATACAACTTTGTGTGTCTATGATCATTGTAGGTATCTTCTCAATACGCGTTATATTAACTTTGGGGAAACATGCAATAAACTGTTGTAAGATTTATCTAAACAAATTTAGAAAAGTTTTTCTGTCACATCTGTACATGAACTCAAATCACAATATCCAAGCCTACCAACATATAGTTCAGCTTTCTGTAAAATTTTATGTGAAATACAATCTGCAAAATTATCCTAATCTGTATGATATGCTGTCTGTTAGCATAAACATGAAAACAATCAGAAATTATTTACACATGAAGAGTTATTACATATATCCATCTGTCGCAAGCCAAACTTACTCAACTCCACCAAAACAGAACTATTATTCTGATTAGGATTGTGCAATATTTGCTATTAGTACAAAACAAACAAGTAAACAAACAAATATACACCCAAGTAATAGAAGAAATATTCATGTGAATGATTTGATTTTGGAGGAATACACATTTCTTAGGTGCCAACCTTATAATAACCTCATGTACACGTTATTCCCTATAGAAATCTTAATAGTGCCATTGGTAATTTATTTTCATATATTTATGCCATATGTGAGAAATAACTGCTGCCAGAGAAATTTTACTTTGGAATGTTCAAGCCCTTAACTGAAGATCACTGATTTCAGAACATCTCCGCAAAAAAAATTATAGAGGGAAACACTAGGGTTTAGGTATTGTATTTCAGTAAGTCTTTAATACTGAAGATTTTGGTTTTTAACTAGAAAGATCATGATACATGTAATGTTATAGACAATATAGTGGAGTGTAAATAGTATAATCCTATGGGAAAATATAAGAAGAAAGGAAATTAGCCAGAAAATATGGAGACTTTTAGTTAAAAACCCTGAAAGCCCAGCTCATAGTTGTTTCAGTGATTTAGGGACAATTTCTAAGAAACTCTTCTGTCAAAGGTTGAGAATATTTGTAAGAAAACAGTAATGCTATTATGTATTTTTGAGAAATACATAAAAATAGTTGAGTCTTCTGCACTGTAAATTTACAAAAATTACAATTTACAACTATACAACTATATTAATTACAACTATATCCTTCATCTTTGATTCATTCACCTAGAAATTTAAACCACATGGGGAAAAATATACAACTTGGAGAAACCGTTTCTTTGTAATTATCTAAAATAGAAGTTTTACCAAGACTATTAATTCAATTTTTGAGCTTAAACACTAAGAAAAAAATTAAGGTCTCATTCCTGTTTGTTGAAGAGGTAAGATTTTTAAATTATTATTATTATTATTTTAACTTTTTTTTCAGCAGCAGTTGAGTTGCTCAACCTGCTTTCAAAATACTGGCATTTAGATAACCAGCACTTTTAAGTATGAATTATTTAAGGGATATTCTAGACATGCTCTAACATTCTGATAAGAACCAAGGAAATAGCGTATTATAAATTCAGATGTTTCTGTGCACCTAAGAGAAGAGAGAGATTCTAACTGTGAAATAGGTACTGTTGTAGTAAAACAGGTATTTTCTCCAGTGAGAATCATAATATGTAGTTTGACCTTCTCCTGCAGCAGTGGGTTCCTAACACAGACAGCCACTTACACTGATGACTGGTGACTTAAAGATCAAGAGTACCCAGTATATTCTTTTCCTTTCTTCAGAGAAGAAATGATCAAATACAGACAAGTCAAACTCCTTTGTTTACTGCAGTCAGTAGTTCACAACTGCTTTTTCTGCAATGGAAAGCAAATTAATACATTACATATCTTTCCTTCTGATAATTATTGCATGTGTTCAGAATGTTACCCTTGAATAGCTTCCATACTGAAAATACCAATTGCAATCTGACAGCTTGTTTAACTAAATACAATTAGAGTTCAGCTGGAAATCTCATTTGTAAATGGCACTGTATTGAGAGATTTGCAGGGCACCTTTTGGGTTATTTTGCTTCATGTTTAATTTTGAAGCAACTGATTGAAGATAAGGATTTTCATAGTCCTCAGTCACAACAAATGTGCTGAATGAAGGCTTTTATTTCTCTTTTCCTACTTTACAACTGACGTGGAAGTATTTTTTTTTATGTTCATTTGGAGTAAAATCTGCATAAGAACTGGTTCAGCAATACAAGGTTAATATTTTTACTTATCTGATAGATTGTTTTCCAGCAGGCAAAAAGAATATTTGCTTGCATGAGAGCAGAAAGAAGTTAATTTTTTTAATAACATTTTTTTAAGTCAAATTCAAAATAGGTAAATTAATTGAAAGGTACTACTTGGTTTCTCTGTTGTGGGGGCGGGGTCCGTCCCCCCCCCATGACCCCTTCTTTCTGTGTAGGAAATTCCTTCAGTGCCCCCGCTTTTATGTTTTACACTGAGTTCTCTTTCACAAAATATTCTGCCAAGGCGAATGGATTTTTGCAAGACAATATTACAATTGGTTCCGTTTATGACTCGGTCATGACAAACTGTTCCAGGAAAGTGTAAAGAGAAAAAACGGTACAAGCAGTCTTTGTGATCTCTGCTTTCCACTACATTGTTCAAATACACTAGAACAATAATACAGAGTTAGCTTAAGAAGTAACAGGATTCCTGCACTTGGGCTACATCTACACTCCACAGATGTACAGGACCAGGAATTTAATAATCTTCTTAGCAATGGACATTAATTTTGAGAGTTCATTTACTTTAATGATACACTCATCTTTTGGCTATTGCAATTTAATACAGGATTTTCTTGTGTTATTTTCTGTCCCAGTATCAGTGTGGCCTTCACATACTGCAGATCTTCTTTGCTGCTACATCTGCAGGTGGGTGAGAAACTTTGTTTTTCTACAACACTTAGAATATAAACTACCATATGAAGCAAAAGCTTTTGTTAATTTTATTTGCAGTCAGCTATGACTCCAGAAAGGTATATCTATTCATTACAAAATATGTGTTTGTAATATTTATAAATATTGTTTCCTGCTTACTTATGTGTTTATTTATAATGCTTCCATGGCCTGTTAGCTAACGATTAAAAAAAAAACCACAGAAAGTGTAAACTTTGATGAAGTTGGACTAACAAATGCAGAAAGAAGCCTGAAGAATGCCTGAAGTAAGTACTGATTTTCTGCATGTCTCTCACTAAGGAAAAAAATGTTTTAATTTAATTGTGGGTACTTTGCTTCCAGATAAAGCAGGTAAAATCAAATTTTAACATAAATGTCATTTGACCTTCTTTTGCATTTTCATCTTTTTCTTATGCTATCAGCCAACATAGCCAATAGGACTTTGGGAAGACCTTGAACAAAACTCAGACATACCAATGCAATCAATGTCACTACTTTTAATGAGTTGAATTTTCCTTCCATGAGCAGAATGGTACAAGGCCTTTAACTACCTTTTCGTTATGCATTGATTGTCACTTACAGGCTGCTGAATCACTGAGAGCAGCATGGGAGGCCTCCCTGGGTCATAGGATGCTTATTCAACAGGAACAGAGCCCGAGTGTGAGACCGGCCAGCTGGCACTACGGACCACGGTAGTGCCTGACAGCGCAGCAAATGCTGCTGTGCTTTGCTTCTGAGTCCCTGTAATTAATTCCACCATAGATTACGTGGAAGACGAGGCACTAAGAACTGCATTTCTGGAAATCAGGGAAGACTAGTTAATACTAAGTAATAAAGTATTTTACAGGTGGTCCTGGGTAATATTAAAGATAGATTTAGATCTAGTTCATAAATAATAGAGTGTCACAGAACCCAAAACGTCAATACATTGCTTTGGTCATTGCCTGAAAGTAGCCGATATAAATTTTTCTAGAGGATCTGTAGCCATTTGTGCCCCATGATACTGACACACTTCCTACTGATAATTCATTACATTATTATAAGCTGTATATAATAGAAATACAGTAGAAGTTATAACTGAAATTTACAAAGAAGAAAATCAATAAGCAGTTTAGCCATTTAAAAATTGGAACTGTAAAGACATTGAAAATTGAACTATAAATCTATTGACCAGAAATTAACTTATTTTGTATATCTGTAAATGCCTTGTTTTAGTTTAGTTTAAATAGGAAAACACACTATATCCCTATTATGTACGGTTGACCAAATATTCAGTAATTAATTCTTTTTTTGAAAAGCATTATTGAAAAGTAAAATAAAAATATTTCCATATTAATATAATGTTTTCTTCTAGTCAGGTAAAGGATTAAGTGCATAAAATTGATTTCAACTCACTTTCCATGAACAATGAAGTTTGGAAGAAGAGTTAAAATTTTAATTTAACACTTATATTCAAAATTCTGCTACATGGGATCTTAAATAATAACTAAAGTCCCAAGCTACAGGTTCAGATTAAAAAGTTGTGTTTAACAGCATAAACTACAGAGGAGAGAGCTAAGTACACAGTAGAACTGGGAAATATTTGATCTTATTTTGGCTTCTGATCTGGAACAAGTAGCCTGTGAGATCAGCTTTTCCCCTCAGGGAAAGTGAAGATTCATGTCATGGTTCTTTATGTGGTCCTCATCACCATATCATTCAGGTACTTCATCTGAAAAAAGGTCAAAGCTTTCTTTTGCCTAGACAAGTAAAAGTTTTTAGTGCATTTCTCAAGCCTAGAAATAGTGTCACAATCTCAGAGGCCAAATGTGGCATTTTTCCACCCACAAGAAAAATGTCTTGAAGACGTATACCTTTTTGAAACAAAATTTAATGGTAACCCTTTGTTGCTTGTGCTAAAATGGCAGGATACTAAATTCCCTTTATTTAACATAACACAGAAAGATAGTATTATCATTTACTACTGAATACTTTGTTTTATATTACACTTATCTTCTACTAGATGTTCCCTGCACTGCTATCACTATAAGAAAGGAAATACCACCTTTTAAGAGGAAAATACTCTCCTGTTTTCCTTACAACTTGCACACGAATGAATTTCACACAGAATAAGCAGAGATTCTGAATGGGAAAACTTATGTCATTATCTATTTAAAATATTGATTTTCTTTATTAAGAAATTAACAGAAAATATATTTTTCTTAATTTAGAAAATCAATTTTTAGATCTGAGGGTCTTTGATAGAGTTTTCTGTTTGGAATGTGTATTTTTATCTCCCAGCCCACAGCTGTGCAACTTTACATTTTCTTTTTCTCTCCATGTATTTTAAACAAATCAGTCATTTAAATTATCCATTTTCATTCTTAACCATTTCACTCAAAAACAAAGCTAACAGTATCTTAAAGCTTCAAATTCTTGAAAATAATTTTTTATCAATCACGTTCATTCTCACTCTGTGTAGCTTGGTGCATCTTATTAGTTAGCACTGTAATAGGTAAGAACCATCCGTATTTAGCATGTTCACAATATAAATGATCAAAAGCAAAGGGCTCACAAATTATAACAAGTGGGGTTTAAGAGGTATCAAATCTATACCTCTTCATCTGCTTGAATGATTTTTGTTGAATCAACTTGTTCTTAAAAATTTCTAGTGAGGGAAAGTCCATAACGGGTGTAGGCAGTCTATTACAGGTTTAAAAATAGCTTATATTTTTCCTAATCTGTAACTAAAGTCTCATTTGATGCAATTTACATCCTTTAATTCCAGTTCATTCCACTGTGGGCATGCAAAACAGTTTATCTTTGGTCTTTGCAACCACATTTTTGTGTATTTGAAGAAGACTATAACTTTCCCTCCCCGAAGCAAAGAGTCCAAATGTTTTCAGACTGTTCTTCTAAGTCACATTTTTCTACCCCGGACTTTTCCCCGCTGATCCGCACATTAGAGACAGAGTATAATTTAACAGGTTCATCTGGAGAAGAGACATTATCTTTACAGACGCCACATAATTGCACATCCCAACATAATCTTTTTCTTTTTCAGAACAGCAGGCTAGTTCAACAGTAGTTCTCTAGTAGTAGTTACTTTCTATCAGAATCCCCAAATCCTGGAGAACTGCAAGCTACCCTCACACTGTTCTTCCAGTTTGTGAAATAATTTGTTCCTATCTAAGTGTAGACTTATGTCTTTGACTTCATTAAACACTGTTCCTTTTTTTCATACCAGTTTTCCAGTTTCTCAAAATGATTAGAATTCTAATTCTGTCCTCCTGCAATTGCAGTTTCACCCACTGTGGTGCTGTATATAGATGTAATAAATATTAAATTTCTGTTCCAACATCCAACTTGCTCTCAAGAGTACTGAATAGCATTGAATAGTACCAGATAAAACCCAGGGGAAATGAATCTCAGTATGTACTTCCAGTTTGAAAGTGATGCATTGATAACACTTTCCGAGTACAGTTCTGCATCCATCGATTCTAGATTGGCTACATAATTTGTCAAGGATTCACTCTTGGGAATTTTTAAGGTGCCATAATGTCAGCTAAATTAACAATAAAGGTTTGTTGGTCCACGGGTAGTCTAACCTATTTTTTTCATATGTGTATATTTTCTCTTCCTGTCTGATGGGTTGTGTTTTAGGTTTTGAAGTTATGTAGTACTGAATTGCAGCAATTTCTCATTCATATGTGGTATAAGAGCAGGAATACTTTCCTTTGGTCATAGAGCCCTTTTTTTCGTTAAATATTCATATTTCAATAGATTAAATATGATCTCTTCTAGAAACCTTTTGGCAAAATTAAAAAATGACAAAAACGTTTAGAAAATATTCCACTACACCGGAATTACTACACTTTCAATACCTTAAGTAATGAAAAATAAAGCACTTACCTGCACATTCCTCTCACTCCATTACAGGAAATTATATAAATGACAAAGTAACTTCACTGACTTAGAAACATATGTCCTAATAAAATAAGAACCTTTGGGATCATTTTAGTAACTAAAGGGTTGGGAAAAAAAAGGTAATAAATAATTATTTAACATAAAGTGAACTATAGAGTAGCATTCTGTAACTGAAATATCATGTCAGAGTGCTGACTCTGAATACTACTTACAAAGTACTCATCATGGCATAAAAATCAGTCATCTAAAGCAAATAGGAAATATTTATAATATTGTGCATTTTACAGTGGTACAGTACTAAATGTCAGAAATTTTAATTATAATTAAATTCATATTTAAAAATTATTCATTCAAGAACATATACTACCATATCTTTTTATTTTCCTTTCTTTTCTTCTGTTTTCTTTTCCTATCACCAGAATTTTAATTTCCACAGTATTTTGCTCAAACAAAAAAAACTCAGTTTTTGTGAGAAAAAGAATATCTGAAAATGTCTTGAAGTTTAAATTAAGGAATCAGCAAACTTAAATCTATATACTATTTAAATTACAGTATACTCTCACTGCACACATCCAGAAGATCAAGAAGGAAAGATTCAAAGGGAATGTGCTCTACCAATAGACGTGGCAGATCTGGGAGGAAGCACGAGGAAGGAAAGACAGCAGCAGAAGGATCTTCTTATCTTGGTGACCATGGGTCAACAGCCCTAGTTCAGCCCAGCTGCTTTGCCAAGAGCACTTCACTCTGTGTTATTACATCCTACACTCAGTGCAACCATTAGACAGCTTAGTGATTGATGGAGCTCAATTCATGAACTGAAACGGGCAGATGTTCTCCATTTACTCTCTATTTTCATGGATTTGCACTTTTACACATTTTCTATTTTTGATAAATGGTCTTGATTGCAAAGCATCTTACCCTGTGAAGCAGAAAAAACAGAAAAGCAGATTTAAAAAATGTTTCTACAGCTTTGAACAGTTTTGAGCAGTCCAATAAACCAATATTAAAGTAGGGGACATACATGTCAATTGCAACACCATTTAGCAGAGTTTCTAAAATTGCTGGAAGAGTTCAAGGTCAGTTTGGATGG